>NC_056734.1:317070943-317193443 GCF_019279795.1 Protopterus annectens
CACCAAAAAAACCCTTGTGCATATTTTAAAGGGGTTAGGGGGGCCCCTTTTTGTTTTTCCCGGCCCCCTGTTTTTTCCCTTTTTTGGGCCAGTGGGTTTCACTGATGCTGTGTGTTCAACATTTGCGGATGTCTGCTTGACTACCCATACTGTGTAGTGCTACAGGAACCATGTTTTCCGACACCAGAACCCAATGGTGTACATCCAATGTTGCAGGTTAACAACCACTTTAATTAATACCCAGTGGTCACGGTTGGGAGGTATCGCCACTTTATTGTCGGAAAAACACCCCCAGACTGTGTACATCACGGGAACTTTAGACCAGTCTTACCGGCCATTTGCAATTGTAATTAGCAGACACGTGTCAATACATGTATGATAAGACATATTGTCATGCAGAAGTTAATCTATGTTATTTGGACATTGGCTTCTGCTATTGGCATCCGTTGCTGTGAGTGTTGCCAGTTACCATACACATTGCTTGCTCAGAGGCAGACTTCACAATTCTGCACACTACTGTGGTCTCCTTTAAGGACCCTGAGCCACTGGTCGACAGTACTGCAGCCACTGCATCAATCACATTTGCCATCTACCAGTACCTACAGGACTGCATGAACCAGGCATTCACTTACCCAACTGTGGTTCATTGTACCAATGCCAAGCATCCAGTGTGGTGTACCCCAGCCATACACAGGCTGTACAACATGAGGAGGTGGCTACTACAAGGTGGAGCAGACACCTTGTGAGGTATGACACCCTTGGTCATCATATGTGTAGAGTTACACACTGTCATGCCATGGTCCAGGGCACATTCCACAGATATACCTACATGGACCTGGCTGACAATCATACCACCTTCAGTTGCTATGCTCGACACCTGGGAGGTCACTCCCACATATGCTCTGACTGGGTTCACAAAGAGGTGGAGTTTACTCAACATACACACATTGCCAACATACGGGCTGACAAGTCCAGTGAGGACATCTCCACACCCTCCACCACACATGAGGAGATGTCTGTACCAGCGGTTTGTGGTCACCAAATGTTCTGTGACACACAGGTGGGACATGCTCTCTCCAGGGTAGTGGACATAGCATCCATGAGACCAGCTGGTGACCCGACTGTGTACTCCACTATCTCATTGAGGAATTAGACCCACAGTTAGGACAGCTATTTCTTTGTAGCCTCACCTCAGGTAACGTACCCAGGTTGTGTCGCATGGCAACTGTAGTCCCACATCACAGGGCCAATGCCTCCACTGAGCCTGGTTATTACTGTCCCATTACCATGAGGAGACCTATCTGCAAAGACATGGGGAGGGATCATACTGCGGCTCGTACATGAACGCATACATACTTTGCATCCAACACGGTTTGTCTTGTTCAGGGGCGGTTCATGCCTTTAAAGCATGGTTGACATTTTCGGGACAGTCACCGAGGCCATTGATGGGGGTCTTGCAGTCCATACAGCCTACCTCGACCTGGCAAAGGCCTTCATCACATTACCCCCCTCAGGTATCGTTGATAAACCCATTGGCTGGGATGTGAACACGTACATCACAGAATGTGTTGTAAACTGTCTATGTGACACAACCCACACGGTCATAGTTGATGGCGGCATGTCAGACCTACTGCCGGTCGCAATTGGTGTCCCATGGGGCCCTTCCCTGGGTCCACTCCTGTCATACATCTACATTTCCATGGTACAGGCACACACAGGGGTGTTATGGGCAACATTGTTTGTAGATGACTGCAAATCAGGTGCCATAGTGGGATGGACATCTGACACAGATATCCTTCGAAGGGGCCTCCCAGATATGCATATCTGCTGTCAGGGACATGTCCCACAGCTAAATGCTAAGTAATGCAACATCATACCTGTGGTGAAGTACTAGGTCACCCCTGTCCAGCATATAGGTGGCTGTCCACTGAGCACAGGGGTGATTACCAGGGATCAGGGGACAGAGTTTGTCGGTCACCATTCGTTCAACACACACATTGCTATCGTGGTTCTGTGGGACTTCTACATTGCCCACATGTTTGTGCAGGGATTCACATCTACATCAGGCTAGGTGATTGTCTCCCTGTACCCATTACGTGTTACACCTATGATTTACTACATTGCCCCATTCAGACTGTATCTGACCATACACCTACAGCAGCTGGGAAGGCCTCATAGGTTAATTGTCGTACAGATGCAGGATGACATCGTTTTGTGTAATGCTGCCCCACTTGTAGGACCCCTGCCCCATTAAGTCACATACCTGTTGTTTAGTGTTGACCTGTGCCTGACATACGAGGCCATGTCACCCATATGTCATGTGTATGCTTCACCTACTGTATCTGCATCCCTCAGAACCACAAGGGCAGGTGACATGAACCTTGTCACGGTCATTAATGGGATGTGTTTGAGTAACACATATATCACCCAGACACTCACAATGCTGTGGATCTACATCACAGTACATGTGAGACAGAGATCCTTCCTAGCCTTGTTCACGGGTATGTTGTCCATTGGATGGAGTATTGCAGGTATAGGCCAGGGATTACATCATTATCACTGCTTGACGGAGGTACAGCAATATCATGAGTATTTTATCTGAAGCACAGAAGGTTGGCAAAGTCATCCTACCTATGGTGTAGGGTTATGGCTGAACCTGGGACAATGGCCTACCCTGTACCTATGGACGTATGAACCTATATTCATAGTTTGTCACATTTACACTTGTCTATCCCCTTTCCTCTTTCTCCAGTGTATATTTCTGTGGCACATGATTGTCCTCTGTATTACTTGCAGGTATGCTGTCTACAGTGCACATACGTCACAGTTGATGACAGTGTATCTGTGTCTCTAACACTGTGATACTGAGGACTACCACACATCCTTCACAACATTACATGCATATGTCCATTCTATTCTTCTTTGGCCTATGGGGGGGGGTGTTAAGGCAAATATTACACAAGTCCCTGTTTGTGCATGCTTCATGTTGGTGTCTGACCAGGCTCCGTTGCAGTCGTGTGTTGGACGATAGTGTTTCTGTGTGTTTGGCATGTGTTTTTATTGCCGGTACATCTGTGGGAGGTGTGGTTGGCACATGTTCCTCTTTGCAGGGACACCCATCCTGGGGTTTGTGTCATGCATCTGCACTTGGCATGTGCCATATGTCCTGTACTATTCCCACAGTCGTGTATACCTTCATGCACTACTACTGCGTGTTACTGGCTGATTGTATGTGGTACACATGGACATTGTGATGGTTGGCTTGACCTATTCCCATGCTAGAACATACACATCTGTCAATTACGTTGTTTAAATCAAACTGTAACACTCATTCGTCTTTTCAAAATGACAGTCAATAACACAGGAAGCTGAGATTAACAACGTTTTACTACTGTGCAGCATGAGGCAAATAACTATGCAGTACAAGTTTAGAGTTTTCCTTTACTCTATACATGTTACAGCTGTGCGAGTATTGTGTTTACAATCATCTTTTGCACACATTAATGATGTGGTCAGTCACAGGGCATTTACATCACTATAGTCCACAATATTGTATTCCTACAACAGTGCTAAGGTAATGCTTATTAAATGTTTTCCCATGAGGATAGCACAGCCTTGCGAGCCACATAGTCAATTAGTATGTACTTCGGTAACTTTTGCTCTGTCACGGTTCCAACACTGTTCAGATCCGGTCGTCACTTCATTTCCTACTAGGTTCCTTTGTCTCTCTGGTGAGCAGCTGTACTCTTTGTTAGATAGAGCTCACAAGCCCATCCTCCTCAGTGGAAGGATGACAGATATACCTGTACATACATTTATTATTCTCTAACCGAGCAGATGACTAATGCTGACTGATATACACCTGCTGCACTGGTTACTGCCAGGGTCAGGGTTCAATCACACTGCAGCTACACTACAGGCAATTACATGCATGATAAGCTCTACTGCCATATTGTAAGATAGAATAATATGCATTATACACTATTTGCTTCTAAAGTAGCACGTCATATATATGTTTAAATATGTATTTTGCTAACATTCTCCCTCCTTTGATTGCTTCTATTCTATCCAGAAACATATACAACATTATTTCATTCACTAGCCTCTTCCTCTCTGGAACGTTTAACTAGGCAAGTAATTTGTTGTACATTTCAAGAAGGATTGCATTTTGTATTGACAAATACCACTACAGGTCTTGATACATAGTCCCGGGTACAGATACGTCGACAGAGTCCCTGACTAATACTTACATGCAAAGTATCCCGCAACAGACACATGCTCCCAATATGAGCAGAACCACACAAATGGCAATCATGATATTCAGTATGACTGAACCCCATCCACCAAATGGTTTGTGGAAATGGTTCGTCAGTGGGTTTGGGCCTGGTTCCGCCATGGATGACACCTGCTGTATTACCTCTGGGTGGGCATTGATTTTGGTCTTTTTATGTAGTACTTGGACACAGCGGTCTTCTTTAATAAGCCAAGACGTACCAATTCTCGCCGCCAGGGTGCAGTCGTGTGCTATTACATTTTCTGACACAACAGTTCTCATTGCATCCAGTTCATCAGTCACAAGTTCAAGAGCGGAAAGTCACATTGATCATTCCTCCGACAGGTTTTGACAACTTCCTCTGTTCCCTGATTGATTTCACTACTCCACAAGCTGGGAGTGTTCCAGCCCAGGTTATGACGCTGTCACTCAAGTCCATATGAATCGATATTCCTTTATCTCTTGCAGAAGACTGGATTTTCAGATCAGCTTCCATTTCACCAACTGGATTAGTAGGTTTCTCGACTGTGTTCCCAGTTCTTCGAGCTATATGTGTTATAGTTCGTTTCGTACCCAGAGGCAATTGTGCAGTATGTCATGTGACTGGAGCCAGATAACCCAAATTACAACTGCCGGACCAATTCTCAGGTAACCATTGATATGCTTTTTTCCCACAAACAACATAACAATATTCTACTTTACTACTGATGCGGGTTACCTCTGCATGTAACATTTTCCTGTCTATAACAGAGGACTGTTTATACAATTCAGGATGTTTCTGCACATCCTTCCACATTGTTCTCATGAAGCTTCAATACAGATAATGAATGGTGCTACAAGTAGTACTGTGATGTTTGGCTGTTATATGACATTTGTAAGACACAGTTATGTTACAAATACTCCCACCAACTTGAACTGTATCATGTTTATGACAACATACAATTACTTTTTGTGTAACAGGTAAGTACAGTGCCACTTTGTTCTGTGATCTCACAGAACCTGTATCAAAGTGTAGATATTCACAAGTCTCAATCTATCCCCAAGGGGACAACATACATCGGAAGTCCTCCATATGATGTAGGTATGGCAGTACAAACACAGCAATTTAAAATGTTCATAGTCTGTACATGCACACGCCATGCCTAGGTATGTGTTGAAGTGTGGAAGCCACTCTGTGGCCAGTTCATCACGTATCACTATTTGTATCCGTGTAGTTATATGCAGGTAAGGTCCCAGCAAATGTAAAGTAAACAGAAACATGGTTAATAGGTGTATAATCATTAGGACAGTAAACCAAATGTCTTTGGGGTTGCTTTGTATTGTTATACAGTCTGGCCCCGGTCATTCAGGCTCTATGGTATATCAGCTACAAGATGTAAATCAGACTTGATATCCTTTACCGGTTTGAAAACTGTGAGGTGAACCCAGGACGACCTCTCTGCAAACCTTACTGCAGTAGGCGTTGCCAACAGTAGCTGGTACAGACCTTCACACATTCCACTTGGCAATTATGTTCTTTGGATAACAGTGACATACACACAGGATACTGGTCTCAGCTATGCGTCCGCTTCGCTTGCTCTTTATCTGTAAAAGACTTTAACTGCAAAACAGTGTTATTGGTTAACAATCCTCTCATGTCACCTGCTAATGAGCCATCGACCTCCGGCTCTGCAGGCATGACAGCTTTCCACTCTGGCACATAATATGCCATTCCACATACTACTTCGAAGTGGGTGCAACACTTTACATTTGGAACTGTTGTCATGCTCAGCAATGCTAGAGGTAGACAGCAAATGTAACTCGTCTGGGTGTCACCCACCAACCTCCTCTACCTATTTCTCGGGATCCCATTGTACCGCGCCAGCAGTCATGCTGACTGTGGGTTGTACATGCAATTTACATTCATGGAAATACAAAATAATCCCCCAGGTTGCGTGATTGTCTGGTTCACTAAATGTGTTGTATTGTCACTGTAGCTTCTTTACAGTATGCCAGATCTAGGGATACTTTATTTTACTTGCACCTTTGCCACTGCTGCTGCATCCGGATTCATGGTTGGGAATGCTTCTACCCATTTTGATTATATATATGTGTAATCAATAAACAGTATTACTTCCCTTCACATTTATTCAGATGTATGAACTCCATACAAATAGTACGGAACGGTTATGGTGGTGTAGGTAAACTCACTCCCTTCGGTTTAAATGCTCCCTGTGCATGATGTCTACTGCAAATGTGACACGCTGCTCATGATGTTTGTATGTGGTTCCTAATTCCGTATGTTAGGGGTATTCTGTTAACCAACTGTACCATCCCCCCTGTTGAGACATGGCTCTACCCATGGCTCCACAAAGCCGCATATCTGAATACATTAGACGTTAATATTGGCTTTCTCACTGTGGATATGTGCAGTCTGTCTTCAAGGATTGCTCCTCGTCATACCCACGTCGGCTTTTCTGCTTTCGTAGTTGATGTTTGCATTGTTTGTAACATTTCTACATCTAGAATGTCTGAGGATTGTCATTCCTCATTCAAACAGACACTTTCCAACTGTGAGGCTGCTTGTTTTGCAGCTGCATCAGCTCGTGCCTTACCTTTCCTACTGTTATCCTGTTGCTTTCTATGACCTGCACATTTACAATTAGCTACTTTAGTGGGTAACTGAATGGAATCTAATGCATTCAAGATCAATTGCACATGATTAATCGGTTTGCCGGTGGATGTTATCATTCCCCTATTCTTCCACCGCTGCTCATAAACATGCACTGTACAGACAACATACTGACTATCGGTATAAATGTCCACACATCAGTTTTTCGCTAGAGTACAAGCACGTGTTAAAGCTATCTATTCTGCTGCTTGAGCAGACACGTTATGCTGCAGGGGTTGGGCGTCTACAATCTCATTATCAATAACTACTGCATAACCTACTTGATTCGTTCCTGTAGGACTCTGTCTACATGATCCGTACACATAAACTGTCAACTCTGCATCATCTAAGGGTATATCAGTGATATCATGTCTGTGTGGAGTTATTTCATCCATTTCATAAAGGCAACTGTGTGGTGTGCCATACACAGGTGTCGGACGTGATGTTGATAGGTTTAATGTTGTACAACGTTCAATCACCATATCAGGTTGACTCAGTGGTATGGTCAAACAAGACAAATGTCTAGCACGGGTCAGGAATGGTATCTTCTCTTGCAGCAGAATGATCGCAACTGCATGAGACATTCTCACAGTGAGAGGGTGGAATAATAACATTAAGGCCGGGGCCTGTACTGCCATGGTTGCTACAACAACTGCCTGTACACAATGTGGCACTGACCATGCCACAGTGTCCAACTGCAATGAGTAGTAAGCTATGGAGCGTTGCTTACTTCCATGCTGTTGCATCAAGACTGACGTCATATATCTCCGCTTACAATCTACAGTCTGACAACATGTGTTATGATTATTCGGGAGACCTAATACAGATGTTGAAGCTATCAATTGTTTTAGTCTGCAGAAAGCTGTTTCTGCTACTGGAATCCAGTGTAGTATATGTTGTGCTGCCATAGGTGTATTAAAGATTAAGGCGGACAATAGAGCGGATTCCAAAGCATTGTTTGGTAACCAGCTTTGACAAATGTTAGTTGGCCCAGAAAGGACTTCATTCCCTTCTTGGTAGTTGGCTTGGGTGCTTGTGAAATTGCTACTTTCCTATCGTCATGTAATGTTCTACCCTCCTTGGATACCACATATCACAGGTACTTGACCTGTATTCTCTGTAGTTGCAATTGATGCTTGCTTAATTTATGTCCCTGTTCTGCTGAATATCTCAATAATGCTATTGTATCTTCCATACACTGCTGCTGGGTAGGGGCCGCAAGCAGAATATCATCCACATAAAGTAGAACTTGACTGGCCCCGGGTGGAGTAAACACCGGAATGTTGCTAGCCATCTCCTGTGGGAATGCCGTTGTACTTTCACAGTATCCCTGCGATAGCCGGGTATGGCTGTATCTGTTACCCTGAATGTAAATGCAAAGCAATACGGACTATCTGGATGTATAGGTATTGCAAAGGAAGCATAGCTTATATGTACCACGGTAAGATACTTCTGTGGCGTGTTCATAGCATTCAATATTGTGTGTGGGTCTGGCACCATCGGTACCCTAGGTATTATTACATGATTTACAGCTTGTAAATCCTGTACCATCCGCCATTCCCCCTTTGTTTTCCGATCAGAAGATACAGGAGTATTGCATGGTGAATAGCGATTACTTTGTAGATGGGGAATTCCCTCTGTGACTTTACAGATATCTTCTGGTGTCCATGGTCTATACACTAAGGAAGTTGGGTCCTGGCCTTCCTGTCCTGCATGAGGGTTCGGTACTTCAATTAATTGACAGATATCCTCACTCTGTTCTAGTGACTGTCTTCTTACTCGAGTGTCCCTAGGTATGTTACGAGTTCGGGATGTGGTTTCAATAGCTTCTGTTACATTTGGTGGTTGTGATACCTTTGTTGCCACAGGGTAACGTGTGGGGACTAGCCTGCCCTCCCGCTTCATATCCTGGATGTGGTATCGGAGGTGGTAGGGGGGGTGGGGGGCTGTCGCTACTACTGTATTATGATCTTCTCTGTGTACGTATGATGCTTTCGCATTTTTAGTGTTCTGTTCCCTTCGGTTCACTACCTCAATCCACCTATGTGCTTGATGGATACCCAATTGTCGCTGTTTTGTCGCCTGCACATCTTAGGGCTGCCACCTTTTCAAATGCACAATGTGGGACATTGGTGTGTGGAACGTGTAATTTGCCAGGGAAAAACATACCCACGGCCAGTACATAGGACAGGAATTCACTTTTTGCCAGGCGAGCTACCAATTCTTGTAGCATTTCAGTTGCTTATTCTGTTTATTATGATATTTTGTTGTTCCAGATACAAAATTACTGTTTTATGCTACCATTTGAAGAGATATCTGAGAAATCTTTGTCCTGAGATATCAGGACATTTGCCATTTGTTTGATTTGTTTGCAGGACACAACTGGCCAAAGAGGGACTGTCCCTCACAGGGTGGGACAGGTGGTTACCCTAGAACATCTGCATCACATTTTCAGAGATTCCAATGTTTCAGTAACGATATTTTGTCTAATATACCATCAATGACATATTTATTACCCCATTTTGCAGAATATCTCACATTATGTGCTCTCTGCGATTGCATATACTTCACGTCACCCGTCAAACGCGGATCACATGATCTGTTTGTGCACTTATCTCGCATATCCTCTACACGACTGTTACGTACCCTTCTCTCGTACCACATGGTATCTCCTTCCCTGTATCCACTGTAGTGTCTACAATGACTATTTACTATACTCTGTGTTCCCCTGATCTATGTCTAAATTTAACACTATTTGGATTGGTCTTCGACCTGCTATCACAACTGTTAACAGAAATACAATGTAGTCTGGTCCCTGATCTACAATAGACACAAAGAGACAAACCCTCCTTACCTGAGCCTCCTGTTTATGACTGCACGTTTTCTTCTTGGGATCCAGTTTTCCGCTTTTCAGCCACAGATCAGACAGTGGACAGCCTCTTTACACACAACAATTCAGTCGGAGGTCTTTTCATTCAAGAAAAACCATTTAGGCAAATTCTTCTACGCAGATGTCTAACCACCCATGCACTCTGACCTGTAGCTTACCAAGGGAATTCCGGCTAAGAAGGACCACAATGTCAAATAAGTTGTTAAAACCAGACTGTAGTGATCAGTAGGCTTTTCTAAGTGACAGTCAATAACACAGGAAGCTCGGGTTCACAACGTTTTAGTAGTGTACACAGGCAGGCAATATAATATACAGTCCAAGTATGAGAGTTTTGTCTGACTCTATACAGTAAGCAATTTCTTTATATAGTGTTTACAATCAGCTTTTGCCCACCTTACTGACGTGGTCGGTCACAGGGCATTTCCATCACTATGGTCCGCAATAGTCTATACATACGTGGGTGCTGAGGTCGTGCTTTTAAAATGTTTTCCCATGAGAATAACACAGCCTTGCAAGGCACCTGGTCAATTACAGTGTCCTTCTGTGATTGTAGCTGTTTCAAGGACCCTGGACTGTTCCGATACAGTAGTTAGTTCATTTCTTACTACGTTCCTTTGTCTCTCTGGTAAGGAGTTGTACTCTTATCTTCGATAGTGCTCACAAGGCCATCCTCCTCAGGGGAAGGGGTGATGTTATGCATGTACATACATTCATTTTTCTGTAACCCAGCAGATAATTAATGCTGAGAGACATAAGCCTGCTGTACTGGTTACCGCCAGGGTCAGAATTCGATCACACTACAGCTTAGCTTCACCAATTACATGCATGATCATTTCTACTGCCATATTGTACGGTACAATTCAATGCATTATATAGTATTTTGATTCTAAACTGGCACTTCCTGTGTGTTTCTATATATATTTTTCTAACAACATCCATCCGCCATATGCATGTTGTTCCGCCCTTTACCTTGACCGTGTGTATTTGGCCGTCCGCAACGCTACTCTCCACATGTGATGTCCCACCTTCCCTTCTTTGCCTGTAGCACCCTGTTAGGACATCCTGTTTGGTAGGCACATGTTCCGCTATATGTGTTTGACTTCTCTGCATAGCTAATCATCGATGCGGTGGTTCAACAACCCGACTTGTCCACATGTGTACAGTTATGTGCACCGTGCGTGCAAACCTATATGGTTTGGACGGGTACATTCCACATGCGGGATGTACACATTCTGCACACACATTCACATGCAGCCATTTCCATATCTGTACCTGGGGTGGGTTGGTGACATGTGGGTAATGATTTGCCCACGTGGCACTGCCTAACACATACTTCTTACCACATTTCAGGTATGCACATTGTGTGTAGGTGTATAGCTGCACAAGGATGCTAGCTGGTTTGGGTGCACAGGTGTACATGGGTGGGACTTACATGCTACAATGAGGCTATTGTGTATTACATCTGCATGCATGGGTTCTGCTTCTGGATATTACACTTAAACATACGCCATCCTGTGTATGCGACAGACACGTTGCTGGGTGTGGGATATGTTGCTATGCACATGTTTGCCTGTGTTTAGGGTATCTTGGTTCCTTCCTGTTGTTGTGTCGACACAGCTACCCGGCTATGTACTCTCACTACTGCTTGTGACCATTATGGTTGACACCTTTTCCAATGCCCATAGTGAGACATGTTTTGTGGAAACATCAGATTTTGCAGGACAACACATACCCACTGCAAGTGGAGTTGACAGAACTTCACTTGTTTGCCATACTATACGCTTATTCTGTTAGCATTTGGGTTCCTTATTCAGTTTCTTATGCCATGTATGTGTTTCATATACAAAATATATGTTTTATGCTACTATTACAGGTATATTGCGGGAATATTTTTGGCAGGGAATCTCAGGTCATTTGCCAGTTTTTCGATTTTTGCCGGGACACAACTGTCCAATGAGGGACTGTCCATGGCAGATTGGGACAGCTGGTAACCCTGGTGACCATGCCCATGTCGCTACTGGGGTTGCCACCTTTTCCAGTTGCCAAGGTGGGATATTTTCGACTCACATCTGATTTTACAGGCCAACACATACACACGGTCACTATATAGCATAGAACTTCACTTGTTTGCCTAAATAAAAGCTTATTGTTGTGGCAGTTTGGTTGCTTATTCTGTTTCTTGTGACATTGAGATATTTCAATTACAGAAATAACCAATTCATGCAACCATTACATTAAATACGGGATATCATTATGTCCTACAATCTTAGCACATTTGCCATTTGTAATATTTTTTTATCGGGACACAACTGCCCATAGAGGGACTGCCCCTCGCAAAGTGGGACAGGTGGTAACCTTAGTCTCTACTCCTATGTCGGTGCGGCGCACTGACATGCTGCAGTACACCTTCTCTGGGTATGACCACTGACGGTGCATTGCGGGACGAATGCGGTCTTAGGCGTATCCTTTGCTCCTTGGACGGGTACACTTAGGGCTTCGTGGGTTGTATTTGCTTCTCCGTTTAGTTGGGACGGGTACTATGTTGCATACTCTACATGCGTTTCATTCTGCACGGGCCCTGGCTGCTGCCATTACTATTATGGGCGGACCGTGGCAGTCAGCACATTAGGTTGCTCACTGCCTGCAGGCTTAGCCACGCCTCCGGATGCATCCTACTTGGGCTCGCTCACGTACACTACGCACATGTCTGTGGTTGCGGCGCACTCTCATTACTATGCATATGGCGCTACTATGCCAGCTATTCACTGCACCACTGGCGCAGCCCTTACTCCGGCCTTGCGCCGAGCTTCATGAATCCCGGGGTACATCTATACTGGTCACTGCAGACCACTGCTACAAAGCACTACATAGATTATAGATGAATTAGAGAAGAATTTAATCAGTAAACAATAAAAATTAAGGATACATATGTGTGTGTGTGTGTGTGTGTGTGTGTGTGTGTGTGTGTGTGTGTGTGTGTGTGTGTGTGTTTGTGTACATATATATATATATATATATATATATATATATATATATATATATATATATATAAGGCTTAGATCCTGCAGCAATTCACAATTATTGCACTATTGTGAGTGCTACTACATGACTAAAGATCACAGACTAAGTAAATTGCAGAAGAAATGTAATAAATGAGGTTCAGATAAGCAGCAATTCATAATATTCTTACTGTTATGAGTGATACTACAAGACTAGACAAACGTCCCCTGATCAAGTAAAATAAATAAGTCTTAGATCCTGCAGCAACTCACAATTCTCCTACTACAGTGAGGGATACTACAAGACTAAGGTCCCAGACCAAGTTAAAAATGTAAACATTTGACTTTTGGTTAAAACAAGGAAAATGCAGAAAAGAACAATACACAAGTCAGATTAACACTATTAGTATTGCAGTGTGTACTAGTTTTCATAGGGATGATACGAAACAAAGGCTAACACAAGCTGTAAGATTTCAATAAGAGTGCATTATCAGTTCAAGCAATTAGTGTCCAAAGGAAATAGCATGTGGAGGGGCTTGCAAACTGATTTACAGTAGGGTGGTCAGCTAAAAAGTCACCAAGTTTAATAGCGCAATAAAAATTGGACTGGTTGTTGGGAAAAAGCCCAAAAAACAATGCAGTCAAAAAGCACTTTTAAACTCAGAGCTCTTGTAATTAAAGAATAATGAAGATGGATAAATTAAATAAGCTTATCAAAGTTTTCCTTCTGTTCTATTTAGCTTTGAAGGTTAACACCTTAACTGTCTTATTTCAATGTTTCAATGATGTTAGAAGACCTCAGAACTCATAAGAGATTGTATTAGGCCAATCTCCATTTCTATATGCTTCAGAATACCTTTTCCATCAAATTCTTTCAACAAGCTATAGATCCACATCCGTTTCAACAGCCAAAATGTTTGTGTTAATCAAATGTTGCAAGCAAGATTAGTCCATCAAGTTGCTGCTCTGATATTAAAGCTGTTCATTCCAGTCTTTAAATAAGAAGGTGGCATTGAGGTTTAATAATTGTCATACGTTGTACCTTTGTTTGACTTTAGGACCTTCCTCCCAGAGTAGAAGCTATAATATTTCTTCATTATGTAATGCTTTATGGATCCACACAAGATCATGTCTATAAAGGCTGTAGTAAATAAAAGACAAACTGAGCTTTTTCAGTCTGTCCTTATATAATAGATACTTCATGGATCCTGTTATTTTTTGTACTGCCTTTATGCCATTTTGAGAGTTCCTAGTTTGTTGACAAGGAAAGAACAAAAAGGTTCCTCCATATTTTCAATATTGTTCTCTCAAGGCTATTAAACATATGTATTAAAACTGTTGCTTTTCTGGAGATGATCTACCTTAGTATCTTATTGCAGAATAAAATTCAGTTAGCTTGATCAGGAAACATCATTGTTTCATATGCCCATGTTGATATTTGTCAATATTCTGATGTTTAGGTTATTTCTAATGTAGACAAGAAATGTTCTCACAAATATTTTACATAGGATGCTAGTAAGAGTACATGAGCAGCATTTGGCCTTTGCCGTTCCGTCTCTATCAATGGGCATAATATGACCATATCTCCACACTGGTGGTAGATAACCTTTCTCTAATGTTTGCTGAAATGAGGCTGTTAAGCAGGAGTTTTCACTATTGCTAATCTTATCAATAAAACATTCACTTATATCATCATGCCCTAAGGCGGAATCCTTTTTTACTATACTGAGGGCTTCTTTTATCCAGACTTTCTTAATTTCTGAATATCTGTCTGTGGAGGGAGTGCTTTCATTGAGTTCTGACTGCTTTTTCAAACAAGCATACACAAGACATTCCCCAGAAAGCTTCCTCAGTTGTAGAAAGTATCTTAACTTTGTTATTTAGAATGCTTGCCCCATTATTTCTCTTGCAGTCCCTGATCTGTTTGTTAAAGGACTTCTTTTATTTTTGGCTGCAGTTAGATTATTTGTGTACTTTTTTCCTATCTCAAACAACTGCTCACATCTTTATAAGTAATTTATATATTGAGCTTTGTTCTTTTCAGCTTGGGTATTATTTAACTTTTTCTACCTGCTCATTCTAGTCTTAAGTTAATTTGTCTGGTAATCTATTGTCTATTTCTTGTACAACCTTTTCTGAGATGCCTTTGCCCAAATGTCTATCATCTTTGTAGTTGGTGTACTTAATGATACATCTAGGTAGCATTTCTCTGGTTCCAAATTTTATCTGCTGTGTCAATGATAGTTCATTGATTATATCAATAATAAAAAATATCTATAGTGTTTTTTATGTGCAAGTGTCCCAACAAAAGGAAGATTAATTTAAGTCTCCAGATATAGTCCCAGAAATGTTTTTTTCCAATATTCCTCAATGTGTCCAAAACTTTATAGAAGCTATCTCTTTTCATATTTGGAATTGTGTATGGAGCCAATACTTAAAGCGGAGTACTGCTTATTGCAATGGATACTGATATAATGTTTACATCAACAGAACAGTGCAGTAGGAAGTATTTTAGATTTTTTGATAGCTATGTAGGATTGCTATACCACTATTTTTAGATTTCTCAAAGTTATGATATTCCACAAATTCCTTTAGCTCAGGGGGATTGAAAGAGTTGCTAAACCAAGTTTATGTAATTGGGACAACAGGTTATAAGACAAATCCACATTCCTCTTTTCACCGTTACTGCCATCACTAAACATATTGTGCACTTCTGCACATTGCAATGCTCCACTCACTGTACAATCTTATGCAATTCTTGATAGAAACCACAACTCTGAGCTTCCTATGTAATCTGCATTTGGACTCTAATCCCACTATGTGTCCCATCTGCTCAGTATATGATGTTTCTTCCATTTACACAAGCAAGGCAGTGCACTCTTCACTGACTTCTACCATACCATTACAACCATAAAACCAGTTGGGTTACTCTATATAAATATTCTAAGCCTTTCTTTAATTACTTCTACAAGATTCTGCAGATTTAATATTGTTGATCTGTTCTTATTACACCCCAGCCTGCTGCAACTGCTGCATGCTATATTAGAGAGACACACTGTACATGTTCACTAGCTGTCAGACTTAGTCCGGCTTAGTCTAAGACTAGTGCAGCATTCCATAGAAAAAAAAAAAAAAAGAAAGAACAATAATAGTCTAGGCTGCTTTCCTTCCTTTTTATTGGTCAGTAAAATGCAAACACTTCTTTATCAGGGTACATAGTTTTTCTAGCATCAGCCAAAGCAAGATCTTATAGTGGCTAAGCTATCAACTGTCTGACTTAATATGTTGCTCTATCAAGGGATACAATCTATCTCTTACTACATTAAATAAAGCATTGAAATCACCTGCCAGCATGTCTGGAACATCATGAGTGACCTAACTTTTCAGTGCTTCACACAACCCTGCAAAGGCCTGTGGTTGAGTTATAGTTGGACCATACAGATCACCAACTGACAAGTGTGCATTTTTAGTATTAAGGCATAAAATCACCCAGTTTTCTTTCTTAATTTTCTTTTTTCTATCAACTTCTGTCACAATAAATACATTACAAGAATAGCCATATCTTCCTTTGATTTGTCTTACAAAAGGACTTCATTTCTTTCATCACATGCTTTTTACCCACCTTCACTTACTGCATACAAGTCAGATCAGCTTTTTGCTTGTTTTAAGTTACTCCTTAAATGTTTTACATGCAATATGGATTCAAACCTCAGACATTTAAATGAATACAGGTATCATTAAGATGGAAAAAATAAATTGCCTTCCTTGTTAAACTATCTAATGATAGATTACTCAATAACTACAGGCTTACATCAATGGGTAGCAACCCTGGGAGGCCAATGATAATATGCACTGAAATAAGGCTTAGTCTAATCCTGGCAGCGCCATGCATCTAGATCACTTACTTCTTTGTACCACAGCAGGCAAGCATGCGCACACATGAAATGTTTGACATTACCTTTAAGCAACATTTTCTTAGTTTTAATATCTATCTTGTTCCTTCAAAGATTTGACTGTTTTAGCAAATTATTCTATTCAGTTTGTTGAGCTTGTAAAAGAAGGACAATCACGTTTCTTGCTCAGGAAGTCATAGTGGTGGTCAGCATACTCTCTCTCTCTCTCTCTCTATATATATATATATATATATATATATATATATCCATTCTTTTAGAAACCACTCATTTTCATATAAGGGATTGTATTCATTATGGAATGAAAACTCTGAAAGGAAATGTTGACATACTGGTGATTTTCTCAGTAAACCCTTGGCTCTCTCACCAGCTCTGTGATTAGCATCCAAGGCAATTGAGCTGTTCTTGTGGGATGTCAGCTAGCCACTGCAACTGGTACACATTTTCCCAGCCTTGTGGTCTTTCTGTTTTTTTTTCTGTCTTCCTCCTGGATTTGCTCACTGTTTAGCTTTTATAGACTTTCCATCATTTGTCAAAATGAATAGTAGCATATTTCCTTATATAAATTGTAAGGCTTCATGTGGGCATTCAAATGGTTGATACACTGACCTTTTTGAATGCTGAGGGAGACCGGGACTTGCTATTAGATTTAACTATACATCCGGTTCAAGAAGATTTTACTGCTCAATTATCCGAAGACTGTACTTTGTTGAAAGGGGACTTAAAATATCAGACCGGAATGCCAAATAATTGTGCTGATAATGAGACTGTTGAGTGTTTTAATTTGGATAATTGTATGTCGTTGTTTGATGGGTCATTTTTTGAGTCCTGTACTCACTACGAAAATCATGGGGGGGGGGTGCTGTGATTGGTAATTTAAAAATTCAGCCACATGATTATGGTTTTGGTGTAAATGAAGTGATTATTGATACAAATAACATTAATATTAGTCTATTAAATACGTTAAATTTAGATAATGAGATGGGGTACAACCACAAAGTGGATTTTTAAGTCACCCTCAAGTGTTACAAAATCAGGCACATGATTTTAAATTGTATAACTATTCTTATTATGCCTTTCGTAAGGAGCACGTGGATTTATTTTCCAAGGGCTTTACATATGTACCATGTAAAAAAGGAAATTTAGTGGACATGATTATAGATTTAAAATTATTTGTGCGTAAAATTAATTTAAAAGTTTTTTTTTTTTGGCAACAAGAGTGGTGCGGAAATACAGGGAGCGTTGGTAAAACCCAGTACATTCAACCCACCCATGAATACATTAGTGGCATTATTTGAAAAAATGTGTGAAATGGAGATTAGGCAGTATTTTAAAAAAACACTTTAGGAACACACCCGTTAACTTGACTGATAATGAGACAAAATTAATTAAAGAAATATTAAGCATTGATAATATTCGAATTATGAAGCCGGACAAAGGTAATGGGGTAGTGATTGTAGACAATAATGATTATGTGAACATTATGATGTCTATGTTACATGAGGATGCATATATTCAGGTTAGTATGAATGAAATTAATATCGCTTTTAAAAAATTAGACCTTATGTTGGATGATATGTTGTTTCAAGGAGAAATAACAGATAAGGAATTTGAATTTATGTCCAATGCACACCCAGTAGTAAGTAGTATATGTGGGATTCCAAAAATCCATAAGGGATTAGATAATGTTAAATTTAGACCCATAGTTAATGGAAGGCATAGTAAAACTTGTTTTATTAGTCAATTTCTTGACTATTATATGAAACAAGGGTTAAAACTTTTTCCTTATATTTCTAAGGATTCTTGGTATTTTTTACAGAAGATTAGGGATGTAAAGGTTAATAATGATATTGTTTTTTTGACTATAGATGTGTGCAATTTATTTACTGTCATCCCACATGAAGTGGGTCTCACATGGTTACAACCTCAGTTATGGTTCACGGGTGTGTATGAACAAGATAAGATCAATATGTACATCAGATTGATGGAAGCAGTGCTAACTAACAATTTTTTGTATTTTGAAGGACACTATTTTAAACAGTGTACTGGAGTGGCCATGGGAGCCGCTTGTGCCCCCACTTATGCTAATTACATCATGGCATTTTGGGAACAACAGTATGTATTTAATAGTGTGTATTTTGAAAGTATCAAGATGTATACACAATATATGGATGATATTTTTATTGTATGGGAGGGTGAAATTGACAAGTTGGTAAATTTTATTAGCTATATCAATAACACCGTGGATTTTTTAACATTTACCTATGAGTACAACTTTGATACTATCACTTACTTAGATGTAAAATTGATGCTGGATAGAGCTTCCATGAACATTAAATCTAGTATATATAGGAAGGCCACCTTTTCCAATTCATATTTACAATATAGTAGTTGGCATCCTAACCATCAAAAAAGAGGAATAATAAAAGGCCAAATGGTCAGAGCTGCTCAGATGGTTAGTGATAACCAAGGATTTGTGGATGAGTTGAATTATATGACAGGACTTTTTATGAACAGGGGATACCCGAGGGATTTATGTATGGAGTTATTCTTTGAAATTAAGCATAAAAGGGATTCGGGTATATATACACCTATTCTTGGGAATCACAATGTAGTGGAGCAAACAATTCATTCTAAGAGTAAGGATAGGGTAGGAGAATGTCCTTTTTTGTTTATTTCAACCTTCAATGGTGATTCAGAATGGTTGGTTAATATGATTAAAAAGAACTGGGATATCCTGCACCTGAATAATAATACTGATATTGAGTGGGGTTCTAGCCCTAAATTTGTTTTTAGAAAAGGCTGTGCATTTAAGGATATTTTTGAAAGATGCTCTTACCCGAAGGCCTTGGAGACTAACAGAATTATTGACAATTTTAAATGTGGCAGACGTTCTATTTGTGCATACATCATGACCACAGGTAATTGTTTTACTATCAACAAACATAAAATTTATATATCAGGCCATTATGATTGTTTTTCCAGTAATGTGGTATATGTTGCTAAATGTCAACAATGTTTGGCATTTTATATAGGGAAAACATGTAGAAATTTTAGGGAAAGGGTTAGAGAGCATCTTTTGGACATTAAGCATTTAAAATCTACTAATGCATTAGCTAGACATGTAGCCAGTAATTCTACTCACAAATTTAAGTTTTGCGTGGTACAACAAATCAAATATGATTTACAAGGGAAAACCTTGGCTGTCCATCTTGATCTATGTGAACTTAGATGGCAGATTAGGTTAGATGCATACAAATACCCTGGTTTAAATGATTATTGCTCTATTAAACCTTTTTTAAGGTTAAAACATATTACAGGGTAGTCTTGTGTAGTGTGATATTGAATATTTTATATTATTATTATCATCATTATTTTTATTAATTATTCATTTTATAAATGTTGTACTGGTTTTAGATTAAGTATTTAACATATATTTTGTGAATTATAACTTACATTCTTATTTTTATGTATAGGAAGTGATTTTTAAGATTGATTAATTAATTGTATTATTAAGGGGTGTGGCTTGTGTTATTATAAATAGGCTAGTATGGATTTAGTATGTGTTCTGAAGAAGTCTTTAGTAAGGACGAAACCTAGGTCAATTCAGTTAATTTGTTGTGTTATCGTGTTTCAATAAATTCCTTTCAGTTTTGGACCATGTTTTTCCTTGGATTTTCTCAGTGTTTCTTCTTATTAGTTGGTCTTCCTCCTGGATTTGCTCACTGTTTAGCTTTTATAGACTTTCCATCATTTGTCAAAATGAATAGCAGCATATTTCCTTATATAAATTGTAAGGCTTCATGTAGGCATTCAAATGGTTAATACGCTGACCTTTCGATTTAATGTAAAGAGTTGTCCGGCAGTGGAAAAACATGGGGTTGCCATTCTTGTAGCACAGTGCTCTTATGCTGGCAAAGGACATCCTCCTTGCATTAGTCCCTGGGGTGAAATCTTGGAAGAGCCACACTGGAGAGCCCATCCTCAAGAAGTTTTGCCATCTCTCATATTGTTCAGCAGCCTCTCTTTGTCAGAACAGGTAAGACTTTGAAGTTTATCTACTGCAGGAATTGTTCATTTTTGCTAGTTGATCTAGACACTTTATCAGCCATTTGTATAATTGCAGGTTGGTTAGAGGACAAATTGAGGAATTTGAGTAGCAGATACTTCAAAAAGTTTGCAGATATTCTCACCTTCAAGCACTTTCTTTAGCCCAACCAAATGTAGATTGCTTCTCCATTGTCAATTCTTATACCTTCCAGTCTTTTTATCAATGTCATCTTGTGTCTGACATGCTTCAAATTTCATTCTGCAATCAAACACATGGACAAATTGCATATTTTGTACTGGGTCTATAAAGGCAACTTTTGCACTATAAACTACCGAAGTATGTAAGCATCAGTTACAGACACCGGGCTGTGTACACCTCAAATGTCCAATTGTGAGAAAGATTTACTACAATACGGTATTATAACTTGATTAACACAACTGCACACTTATTCTGCAAAGCCACTCTAATGATTTTTTACTTTGCCATTATAGCAAGGTTAGCCACTCTCATCCACAGGTAGTTTGCATACCCAATAATTACAACCTTCTTTATAATTTGGAAATGCAGTTCCTAAGAAAGCGCTTAACTTCTTTTCTAAAGAATCACAGGCAAAGGCAAAAGTAAAGGGGAGGTGAAGGTTCAAAGTCAGAAACAAGTTTTAAATATTACTGTAGTTAACTTTTAAAAACTTACTAGAACAACAGGTTTTGCATCAACATGTATTTTTCAACAATAAGATGTACAAAACAGGGTTTTTCAAATTGTATCCTAATGTTCTACATTGCTATCATGTCACATTAATGGTGGCTTACTCAGTATAGTCCTAGGAGAAATGGAATGGAGCCCTAGGTGAAGGGCTCACCACACCATCCAATTTTTTTTTTTTTTTTTGCTTTCCCACAGCTGGTCTTACTCTTCAGCTTTTTTACCATTTTTTTACCACATCTTTTTAACAAATACAACCATGGAGTAAACTGTCAAATGTTTTTCCCTAAACCTTTTATTTAATGATTACCTGAACAAAAATCATCACTAGGGAAAAATCTTTATTATTGTTTTTTTTTTTCTTTCAGGAAAGACATACATCGTACATAAGTGTTAATGTGGAAAGCTAACAAAACAGCACATTTCAATAAACATATATGGCCAATGTTAGTGAGGAAATACAGTCATATCTGGGAAGTGTGTTTGCCTCCTAACTTCCTGAAAACTAAGTAGTCACCTTCTGTAAATCCATATATCACTCTGGTGTTAAGTTAGGATGAAAGCAAAACACATAGCTGAAGTCATGTATTTCAAGATGCTGCCATATATATGCATATACTTGTAATGCCTTGTCTCCCTACACCCAAAACACAACCACTTAATGTGTACCTCACTGCTGTCAGGCTGGATGTCTCTCTGTGGCAATATCACAACTACTACCATTAACATCGTAGTATTGTATTTGAGGTCTCACAAAAATATAATTGCTTCAGTGAAGCATTTCAACATATTTCACAGAAGTAATATTAGATCTGCAATGCCAAATTACTGGCTTTAACTATGCCAATGACAATATGATCAGTTACTAGCTTCATTCACAGACAGACAGATCCTACCCAGACGTTATAGGGACTTTATTGACTATGTACATCATATAGGTCTGATTGTGACAAAAATAATGGCTTTTATAGTATATTTTAACTCTGTTGTAGACAAACAATACAATGATTTACTAACTTCCTTCAAATAAATTGCAGTAGCCATGCAATGTCAGTATCATCAGCAAATGTACCTTGTTTGTACTGTAAGTGGGCAGAAAATAAAACACTTTGCCAATTGAGATACCTGAAATTGTTTTATATGCACTTCAGCCAGTAACACGTCCATTCATAATGGAGATAAAATACAGTGCAATCCTTACTAACAGTCTGAGGATATTAATTGATAATCATGATGTGAGACAGGTTCAGAAAGATGTGGTTTCAATACACTTCAGTGCTAGGATTACCAAAGCTTTGCTCCCTCGAAGAACTCAGATGTCCGTGCTCTAATCTGGCCAAGACTTTCAACTCCTGCATATTATGTGTGGTGGGAACATCTCCTGTGGGTCTTCTCCTTCCCCTCTAAATTCATCTTCTCTGCAGCATTTAATGTATTGTGGCTAATTAGGATGAAAATAGTAGTGAGGCTCTGCCCATGTACCTACACTGCCATAAAGGGACCACTGATCATAAAGGGACTCTTTCCGTCATTCTCTCAGTATTTCATTTCTTCTTCTCCAGCAGTAGGACCTTCCCTCCAAAATGACATCCTCATAGCTTCCATATTGATGATGTAATTTCAGGAAGTGCTTTAGTTTGGGGCTGAAAATAACATTTTAGTTTTATCACTAAAATGAAAGCAGTGTTAAAATCTTTATAGTAATGACCGCCCATTGCAGATTGTTTAAACTGGAAACTCAGAATGGAAAGTTTCTACGGCTGAAACAGTACATACCAAATAAAATGGTACACTTGAGAGTTATAACATAAAAGCAAATTGTCATCTTCACTCTGACACTACTAACTGAATGTAATATTCTGTGACTTGCCAGAAAATTAAAACTTTTATGGCAAAGCCAACATATGTGGCAAAATCATACGCATGCTGCAAAATCAGGGACAGCTAGGGCATGTACTTAATACTGACAACTAGGACAGCTATTTAAGATCTTACCAACTGCACAGTATGACAGTCATCTTGAAAACATGTGCCCATGACTGAAGCTGGCCCCTGTAGTTGATATTTAAATACTCCCAGTTTCCTGCTCATTATCACCATTCCACTCCATGGTTTTAAATGAATATATAAATTATATATATATATATATATTATCAAATAAACAAAAAATGCTTCTGCATGTCCAGTGCCACCAGCTTATCTTGCACATGCACAGATAGTAAAAGAGCACAGTGAGTATAGAGATATAAATAACTGTGTTATACTCATGGTGTCATTTAACTTTTTTAAAGGTTAAACTAAATAAAACACACTTTTCTTACTTAATGAATAATTGTTATGTTCAAACATAGCAAAACTGTGTGTTTCATTTTGTATACTGAATGGCTGTCCATGGTTCCCCATGGTGCTGTGGGCCCCATACAGCCACCATAATCTCCCCTATTAGGATCCAGACACTAATTAAGTGCAAATGTGTCATATTACCTAGGTCTGTTAACTTTACTGAGTCTTGAATTCACTCACGTTGTTGCTCTTAAGCCATGCTCCTGGTGCCATTTCATTGTTAATATTTCTTTGACTGTTTTTTTTGGGCTATCAAGCATGATCACATGTTAGGATCAAATAGCAAATAAAAAAAAAACATTAAATTTAGGCTAATAATGGATTTTAACATTAACTTTGCATAGTTCAGTGGCTATGTCTTTTTACCCAAAATAGTTTCACCATCGTCACTAGCTCTGCCTAAGCTGTCTTAAGCAAGCTGTTCTTCATATCTTGTATAATACTTGACAGCCAGTGATAGCATATTGTTGCTCTAAGTTGTTTGATAAAAGTAGTACTAAGTTAGTCTGTATAGTCAGCATCTAGAAAGTTATCACTTTGTACAGCAGAATGTTGAAATGGAAAACTCACTATTTTTATTGATGTAGTCAGTTGACAGAAGTATCTAGTGCGTTCTATGTTGTTTGGTAAAAGTTATACTAAGCTAGACAGTATAGTCACTATGTAGAAAGTTATTTGCACAAGAATGATGAAATGGAAAACACACTTTGTTTACTGAGGCTTTCAGTTGAATAAAGTAGCTAGTGTCACAAAGAAAAAGAAACTTCCAGGGTAAAGTATCTCACGAAGACAAATATCAATCCAGTAGAGAAAACAAAGTGAGAAACACCACAACGATTTGGAATAAAAGGTCAGCTTCGATTGTCATGGTGTGTCTCACTTTGTTTTTTCTACTACAAAAGTAGCTAGTGTGTAGGACTGGTGGCTAGGAGAGAAGGTGAGGAGCTTGTCACTCATCTCTAAAATAGGGTATTGATACTGCTGCATAGCGGGCTGGGCCTGTCTATGTCTGTCTGTTAGAATAGTGGCACAGTGCAAAAGATAGATGAATAGTAGGCACATTTACCACACCTACTTGGTCTGTCTTATTACTAGACCTGAAAGACTTTATATTCCATCCATTTCTGCTTCATTACCACAGTAGATAAAAGCCATGAAAAGAGAAAATAATCATAATAGGTAGGTGGATAGGGTAAATTATAGTAACGTACAGGAATAAACAGGCATAATATTGGAAAAATGAATCCAAAATGGGTTTTTGACTCAAAGAGATGTACATGAAAAAGACAGCCACATTTTGCTGCATTCCCAAAATGTGAAAAATCATATATGAGTGATTTCTGGAATCTTCTAGAAAGCATCTCAGGTACTGCATGGGAAGAGGATGTGTTTTGTCATCTGGCTAATGTTAAGTGAGGTGCTAAAGCAAAAGTGTCAGGATAAATTTCTTCAGAAGAATTATTTCAAGACACTGCTTCTATACAAACTAAGACAATATAATTGTGTTGTGTGGAATTATTTCAGGCGTCATGCTACAACTGCTTATTGCAAGCCGAGATAAGGAAGTATAGCCAAAATTAATATCGTAAGCTGCAGAATGAACAAAATACATTTGTCACAGAAGTGTACTTTTAGGGCCACTTGAACAGATCAGTGTTATACTATGACCTTATTCAAGTAAGCAAATTTAAAAGACAGAGTTTAAGAAACATATTTAGAAATGGAGACTTTTCCAGAAGTATAATAATCTGAGCTGACATTTAAATGAAGAAAGAAAGTTTATTGGACAATGTAACAGCTAACTGTAACTGAAGAGCATTCCAAAAGAACCACCTAAGTGGAGGAACTGCTGAGTGTGTACTTTGTATGTATATATAAGTTAAGCATTTAGTCTGCCATGTCAAATTCGCTTTTGGTGACTCAAGATTTTAACCCTCCTGTTTGGAGGAATAAAAACCTACTTGCTATAACATGATTTATGTCTCCAAGGAATTTATTCAAGACATTACAATCAGGTCATTCCAACTGACTTCACCAGTCTATACAAAGATCCAACAACATATGATCTCAATGCCTAAAAGGCTTTCTTACAAAATTATCCATATAAATGGTATTTCATTGACCTTATTGTATTTTTCTGACCAGAAATGTGTTTGTTTGATAAAGTATGATATCAAGAGATAAAAAGCACTAACATGAGTGCTTCCTTTGTTCCTGACTTGTGGCAATGTATTTATAGCATTGCAAAAGTGATATATCTGTAGTGGCTTTTTTGTTAGTTTAACTAGATTGCTGACCTGGTCTTTATTATTAAGGGGTACCCATGAGCTATTAAACTTTCTTGGAAATTAAAACCAAGATTTTCATAATAAGATACCCTAAATGTTGATGTGGTAGAAGTTAATTCATAGGTTCATAGGTGAGTACTAAGCTAATGGCCCTGGAGCCAATACAAGCCTAGCAAAAGAACATACCCAGTCATCCTTTTACCAGACGTTAGTTCCTTGTACCCCTTTCAAGCAAGGCTGTTGAAATGATCCCCGGGGTGAATTTCATGTTACCCATCCACTCATCAAGACTTTTCTTGAGGAGGGCCAGTGCGGTGCTCTGTTTGACATGAATGGGGAGTTTATTCCAGAGTATGGGTAGTCTCTGGGTTAGGAACCTGTCCCTCCAGCAGGTTCTGTTTATTGTGTTGATGAGGTTAAAGTCCTTGGACTTTGTGGTGGGGAGGGATTGAGTCTTTTTCAGATGAAGCATGTCTAGTAACACTGGGTCCGACATGGTTTTGTATGCCAAGCAGAGATCGACTCTAAGTAGGTGATATGAGATGGAGAATAGCTGTAGTTTTTTTTAGTCTGTCTGTATAGGGCAAGAGTTTGAGTCCTAGGATCCTCTTTGTAAGGAATATCTGTGGCCTCTATAATTGTTGTAGGTGTCTAGTGAGGTACATGCCAAATGGGGCATTGTACTCTACAATGGGTCTAATGAGGGATGAGTAGAAAGGGGTTATGACCTCGTTCCTCCTGGATGAGAAACCCTTTGTAATGAGGTGTGCCACATAGAAGGATTTTCTAACTACAGTGGCCACATGGTTGTCAAAGGAGAGGTTGCTATCTACTTCAGTCCCTAGATTTCTTATCACACCTTGGGAGTTGAGAGGGCTACCATCAATGTGGTAGTTCATGGGCAGCGAGTTTTTCCTGAAGGGGATGACAATGCACTTTTTGGCATTGAGCTTAAGACCATGGTTCTGGCACCAGTCATCATTGTCAGTGAGGTCTTTTTGTAGGATGTCAACGTCAGCTTGAGAGTCACCAATGGCTTCCAGTTTGCAGTCATCTGTGAACTTGGTCAACCTGAGTCCTTTGGTTTTGGCCTGAACTTCAGAGAAGTATATACCAAACAGGAGAGGACACAGGACTGATCCTTTTGGGACACCACTTGTGACTGCCCGGTAGTCGAATTTGGAGTCCACTACTTTCACCATGTGGGTTCTGTCCGTGAGCCAGTTGGCTACCCATTTTATGATGTTGGGGTTGATGCCTAGGTTGGTTAGTCTATCAATGATCTTTGAGTTGGGGATAATGTCGAAGGCTTTGGCCAGATCGAGGTAGGCTGTATGGACTGCCTTGCCTTCATCGACCGCTCTGGTGACAGATTTGAAGAAGTCTATCAGGTTAAGCAGACATGATCTACCCTTCACAAACCCAGTCTCTGAGGGATCCAGGGTTTGAAGGTTACCTATATCATTATTTATGAAGTCCATAATGATGCACTCCATGGCCTTACAGATCAAGTTTGTCAGGCTGATGGGGCAGTAGCTTCCTGGGTCAGTACTCACTCCCCTTTGTGGAGAGAAATGACTATAGTGGTGCACCATTTGGTGGGGGCAAAGCCTGAAGTGAGGCTGTGGTTGAACAGGGCACTCAGCTGAGGTGCCAGTTCCCTATGTAATTTGTGTAGCATGCAGCCAGGTATATTATCAGGTCCCATGGAGGCTGTGTTTTGGGCTTTGGATAGTGCAACTTCTACCTGAGAAGCTGTAATATTAGGGATTTAGCATTCCATGGGTATTGGGATGGGCCCTTTTGGGAGTGGGGGGTAATGTTTGCACTAAACCTTTCTGCCAAGAGGTTGACGATATCTGTGGTTTTGGTATAAGTGGTGCCGTTGTGCAGTAGCTCAGAGCACCCCCTACATATTGTTATGCAGGTTCTTGATGTAACTAAAGAATGCCATGTGGATATCTTTAGGATCTGTCGCAATTTTGTTTTCATAACTAGCTTTGGAGGCTTTAATAAGGGATCTCAGTTTTTTGCTGAGATTTAAAAGGGAATTTTCCCAGTCTTTTGCTTAGCCCTTTTCTGCAACAGTTTTTTTCTTCTGTTGTAGAGTTTGTTAATGGCAGGGGACCACCAGATTGGCTTCCTTTTTTTGGAGGGCATGACCTTGATTCTGTTTGGGATGGCCTGATCCATGCACTTGTATAAATGCTCATACAGCACCTTGGTGTACGATTCCGCGGCCATGCATCCTTTCCCTGTTTGTGTGGGTGACGTGAAATTTGACACTTCTGTCTTTAGAAGCACAAAACTGTCTTAGGAAAAGTTTTTGTTTGTGGTTTCCTTCATGGGGGGGGGGGGGGGTGCAGGTGGGATTTGGATATTGACTGTGATTAACTTATGGTCAGATCTGACCAGGGAGGAGTTGATCACTGGTGTAGAGCAGCAGTGCCCCATGTTTGTGATGACCAGATTGAGAATGTTTCTGCCTCTTGTGGGGGTGAGAAAGAGTTGGTCCATGGTGTTGGAGTTAATTAATTCCAGAAATCGTTGGGCAAATGAGTTGGAGCAGGAGTAATTTTCCCAGCTAATTGAGGGGTAGTTAAAGTCTCCCAGTATGAGGGTATTAGGTTGAACCCTAACACTTTCCAGAGAATTCAGGAAAGCGTAGTGGGAGTCTTAGGGAATAGTGGTGGATCTATAACAGGCTACAACCTGGATTGCTGTTTTATCCAGTGTTAGTTGCTTCGAAAATATCTCTGATGCATTATGTTGAGCAACCAGTCTGGAGGTGTGCATGTCCTTTATGAAGATGCATACACCACCTCCTTTGGGGCTTCGGTTCATGCCTCCTTTGGGGCTTCACTCAACATTTGGGTGTCTGAAGGTGTGATATGCTGTGTAGCCTGGTAATGCTGGTGTGCTATCTGGAGCCTTGAACCAGGTCTCTGTTACTGCACAGAGGTTGATGTTCTCCAGTTTTAGGAGTGACTTGAGCAAGTGCATTTTGAGATTTAGGCTTCTAGCATTGAGTAGCATTACCAGCAGGTTGCGTTTGTTTGCATTTGTTATGGTGGTAATTATGTCTTCATGACATTGCCTAAAAAAGGCACTATAGGGATGGCATGATCCTTTACCAGTATCCGGAATCCCAGGGGTGACAGATGCAGGCCATCTCTGGCAAAGCTTTGAGGTCTATCGATTAGTTGGATATTGCCTTAATTACTACTGTAAGGGAAATAAATTTTGTACTAAGCCTTTAGCAACCAGAGATTTGTTGCATATGAAAAGCATTCACCTTACACATTTGTTACAATCACTTCCCGTTGGTGTTTCTAAAGCAAGGGACCTGCTGTAAGGATGTGATTTCCTCATTTTGGAATGTTATAGCTACAACCAGGTAGAATGCTATGATGCAAGGGATTAGAGTGATGGGACCTAGTATTCTTTGAGGAATTCACCTTAAAGTAATAATGATGATGTTTAATTTGTATTTATTTTGTTACAGAGTTTAATATTTTATCAATGAAATTGTGAATGTGGTGAAAATTTTGGAAGATGTTGCCAAATTATTCATTTTTTTTAAGATTGGGGGCCTATCCTTCTTATACCCTATAGTAAAAGTAAGCGTATTAAGGATGTTTTATCTTTCATCATGTTTCAAGTCCAAAAGTACCATTCCATACATTTTTGAGCCTTGCAAGGATATATATCTGTGTGAATTTAAATTTCCATATCTTTATATTGGTTAAAGTTTTAAAATAGTTAATGGCATATGATCCTATGTGGGTGATTGTTTTTCCTGCACGTCTGTTTAGATTGTATATGCCCTTTTGTGCTCCTGCAGCCTATTTTGCACAGATAAAACTAAGAGGCATTTTAAGATTAGGCTACAGGACAGCAGCATGGACACCAGTAACAAAAGATTTGAGAGTATCGTATCTGCCCATTTTTAGGAGAACTTTGTACCCTCATAACCTGAATACTTCTGTGCTTCAGAAACCAAAATGTAGTATCTGAGGGGTAAATAGGTGTTAAGGAATTACTGTGGGGTAAGGAAAGTACGCTGATACTGAGATACGGAACATTATGCCCTAAAGGACTCAATAATTAGTACATTTGAAGATGTTAACTGAAACTGTGTGTGTTCATCAGTTCCTGCTTAATTGCATATCTTTTAAAATCTGTTAAATTTTATGTGGCTGCATTAGTCACTGGAAGGCTTTCTACTGAGATATCAGAAATTTTTACTTTGATGTTTTAATAAAAAGGATTGATACCATTTGAATGTTTTTTATTAGATTATAAATTATATTTGCGTATCTTGTAAATTTCCAGCAGCATTAGGAAATGTATCCCAGCACTTCCTCATCATTTTATTGTCATGCTTAATCTGATATTCCTTGTTTGAAGGATTCATTTTGTGAATCCACTACTAGACATTGAAGAATTGTCAGTTTCTGGGTTTACTGCCATATATGTATGCTTTCATATTTTCAGTGGGAACTCTACAATGGAATTCTTTAGTAGCAGCAGCAGATAGCATATATTCCATGCTGAGCACATCATTTCACAAGTGACTTTCTTAACTAAAAAACAAAAATAAAAAAGGCCAACCCAAAGATTCAGCAGTAATATAAAACACTAAAAGACAAAAAGCCAGCCCAAAGTTTATGCAGTTTTTTTTGTTTTTAGTGACATCTTTAACTGCTGTTTGAAACTATGCAGTTTAAAGAAAAGATAATAATGCTGGATGTTGAGTTACTGGAGATGTGATTCCTGCAATGATTAAGGTGTCTGCCATATTTTGATTGGATGCAAAATTTCTCCCCACTCCTCTACAGTTGTTATCATTTCCTCATATGTCAGAGTATTATTTCAGGTGATAAGCAATGAAATAGGATGTTGTAGCATTGTGTGTGAATTTTATGAAATCTGAAATGCTGGAAATATCTGTTAATGACAAACGCTTTAAAAAAAAGTGTGCAATATGTCAGGCTGCATGACTGCACTGAAGTCATTGGGTCAGTCATAACAAAATGTCACTGTCATGCCTCCGCATTACATTTTGTTATTCATTACATCATTTTTGTGACATGACAGATGATGAAAACATATGGCATGGGTGCATTTGGAAATTCAAAGGACTGTATCTGCAATCCAGAAAATTGTAGCAATCCACGTGCGGATTAAGAGGAAATTCATAGCATGCCAGGATGTGGCGTACACAGGATTCTCTCTATTCTAATGCACTATGGAGTTATGTATATATATATCAGTGTGCATATGTGTCTACACGTGCACATACACACACACACACACACACACACACACACACACACACACACACACACACACACACATACATGCCTATATATGTATATATATATATATATATATATATATATATATATATATATATATATATATATAGGTTCCCTGCATAATATCAACTTATTCAGTGTTCAAAACAGCGAGATGAGAATGTCGGAAGTCTACAATCACAAACTCCCAGAACATTGGGTTTCCTGTCAGGGACAGTAACCACTTGGCTACCATGGTGAACTTGCCCTTTCTCCACTATAGTGCAAAAATAGATAAATAAATATATATATATATATATATATATATATATATATATATATATATGTATATGTATATATATATATATATATATATATATATATATATATATATATATATATATATATATATATATATATATATATATATATACACATATATATATATATATATATATATATATATATATACATATCCAAGTTGCATAGTATACAGTGTTATCATAGAACGTAAAAAATAGCAGGTTACATAGTAAAATACTGACTACAACTGACATGAAATGAACAAAAAAAGTAACAGTAATACAAATAATTCAGTAACCAGTAACAGTAATGCAAATAATGCAGGAAAGATGGTTAGTCACACATATTACTCATTATAATTGTTGGTTATTGAATGCAGCACATCAGAAACTAAATCATTATGCATTTTTACTTAGAGGATGGATGGTAGCCTTGCCAAATTAAACAAATAGTGTAGAAATATGCAATAATAAGCTGGCGATAGGTTCCTCAGGAAAGAGTCAGGGAATGTAAACATTTGAGAGGAATAATATAGGAGGAATAGTGCAAATAAAGAGGAAAAAATACCGAAAGGTCAGTGTGGTGTTGAGCAGGAACATAGCCAGTTTTTAGACAAATGGGCCTTGAGAAGACTTTTGAATTTAGAAAGGTTGGCTGTGTAAAGAATGGGCTGGGGAACTGAGTTTCAATTTTGTGAGGTGTACTTGAGAACAAGGCATCTCCATTGCTATTATTGGCTTTAGAGACTTCTAGAAGAAGATTGCCAGATGAGCAGCAGAATTTGTTGCTATTGTAGGGTTTTATTAGGTGTTTAAGAGCTGGACATTTATCTGGTAGGTACATGATGGAGTGACAAACTGTGGGTTATTTAAGGCTAATAGATTTGGGAGTTCCAACCAGTCTAGTTTGTTAAGAGCTGTACAGTGATGTGTTCTGTATGGGAGGTTGGTGGCAAACCTAGCTATTTTGTTGTAGCAGGCTTCTAGTTTATTTAGATTTGATTTCTTTAAATTTATGAAAATTGGGGAGGCACATAACAGTCTGTGTAGTAGATGGGTTTGGGCAATGGCTATTTTGGTGGTTTGGGTGAGGAATGGTTTGGCTCTATAGAGTGTCCCGCGTTTTATGTGTACCTTTTTAATAGTATGGGATATGTGCATGTCATAACTGAGGGATTTGTCAATGGCGACCCCTAGTAGTTTGATTTGGTCTACTGGCTCTTTTTTTGGTGTTAATGGAGTAGACAATGAATGGGATGGGGGTTGAGATATTTTATTGTTGATAAATACTAATAGTTGGGTCTTGTTGGGATTGAGCATTAGATGATTGATGGTGAGGCACTGTTCAATATCTATAAATGCTTTTTGTGTTTTTTTCAAGAGTTCAGGGATTGAGGTGGCTGAGCAGATGAGAGTAGAGACATCTGCATATTGTATATTTTTAGTTGATATGATGGCTGAATTCAGATCATTTGCAAAAATAGTAAAGAGAAGTGGGCCAAGTATGGAACCGTGTGGTACATCTACTTTGACGGGTAAGAGAGAGAATATATTGTCTAGCCATTTAACAGCTTGCTGTCTACCTGATAAGTAGCTATGGAACCATAATTGGGTGGATTGTAAGAAGTTTCAGGTGGCTTGTTGGTTCAGAAATATTTGGTGCGAGACAGTGTCAAATTCTTTTGACATGTCTAGGAAACCTGATGAAATATTGTTTCTCGACTGGTTGCATATATCTTTGAAGCTAATTAGTTCAGATGTGGTGCTATGGTTAGGTCTGAAGCTATGTTGTGTATCTGAGAGGAGGTTATTGGTCAGGAGATAGGGAAGGATTTGTGAGTTTATATATTTCTCCAGGATTTTGGGAAGGAGAAGGAGTATTGCAAAGTGCCTATAGTGTGATAGTAGTGTTGAGGTACCTCCTTTGGTAAAGGAATGATGTGGAATATCTTCCAGACATTTAGGATGTATTGTTCAGAGATTAACTTGTTTATTAGTAGGGACACTGGGCAAGTAATAGCCTCAGCTTCCATCTTCAGGAATACATTGGGGAGCAGGTTGGCTGCTAGAGAAGAAGGTTTCAATTGGTGGAGAAGTTTGTTAATGTAACTTGTAATTATTGATTTAAGGCTAAATGCTACAGGATTGGTGATAGAGGTGGTGGGGACAATCAGTGGACTGGTAGTGTTATGATTTAGTAGTGATTGTATGGAATTAGTAAAGTGTAAGTTGAATTGAGTGGCTATACATTTGGTGCTGTTTGGGGAGAAGGGTTTAATGTTGAGGATTGTCTGGGGTTGAGAACTTGATTTATAGAGGCCCAGAATTTTGGGCGGTTATTTTGATGTTTCTTTTGAGCTGCAGAATAGCAGGCATTTTTGTCTGCTTTTGTTTGCTTTTTGAATGTGTTTCCTAACTGTTGGTAGTTTTGGAAGGTTGTTTGGTTTTTGGTGGCTAGATAGTTGGACCATGTTCTGTCTCTTTGTTTCATAAGGAGTTTGGTGTGTTTTGTTAGCCATGGGCTTGGTTAAGTTTTTACTCTGATTTTCCTAATGGGGGTTATTTTGCCTAGAATGTCTAGGAAAGTATTGTTAAACTGTTGAGTTGCTTTATCTAATTGGAGGTAATTTAGTGGGGACCAATTACATTGTTTCAGGAGGGAGTTAAAAATATCTGTGGAGAAATAATTTGTATTCTGGATGTACTTGCATATATGTTTTTTTAGGGTTTACTTTGTGTCTCGCGGTGGTGCAGAGGTAGCGTTGTCACCTCACAGCAAGAGGTTCTCCCGATCAATTCTCGGCTGGAGTTCCTTCTGTGTGGAGTCTGCATGTCCTCCCTGCAGTCGAATGGCATTCAAAAGACATGCATAAATGGACGTGCCTTCGTTGAAGGTTGGGCATTGAGCTGGCACCTCAGCACCGTAAAAATCTACTGCTAATCATTAGTGGACAGGAGTTCTGCTGTGGCGACCCCTAGCCGGGAAAATCCGAAAGAAGAACAACAACTTTGTGTCTTAGGAGGTAGGTGGGTCTGTGATCACTGAAGGTATTAGGGAAGCAGCCAGAGTAAGGGCATAAGGAGGTTCTAATTGACTGGATCTTTAATAACAGACCATCTCGATCCTACCTCTCAGCCTCCCCCCAGACACCCTCATGACCACCTTCCCACTTTTATATTTAGACATAAAGTGATTCCATTAAAATCCTCCACCTTCCAACAAATTCAGTACACAAAGAATTTCAAATCCCACAACTTCATATCTGCACCTAATCAACGCAACTAGAGACCACTCTCATTTCTCCCCCTGGGAAGTGCCATAGACTACTTCAATAACACCTTCCTAAACATTCTAAATCATATTGCCCCTATCAGAACTAAATCCAACTAAGCCCCCTGGCTGACCAGAAATTCCTGTATACTGCTAAAACAAAGAGATAAAGCATGGGACTCATGGTGTCAAAATAAAACTCAAACTAATAGACAGGCATACCAGGAACTAAGAAACAAAGCCAAAAAACAAATTAAGAAAGACAAAAGGAACCACTTTACAGGTATTCAAACCAAACACGAAAATAACCCACACATAATTCTGGGCTGCAATTAATAAAATCCTACAACCAGAAAAGACCAGAACTCTACCCCCTAGCATTGACACCACCACCACCAATAATATTGCTACCCAATTCAATGAACACTTTACCAGATCTGTACTAGCCCTCACTAATAATAGTTCTCTCACTTCACATCCAAACCTATCTTCCGAACCGGCAGAAGGACACCTCTTCTCATTTCAGCCTGTCCTAACTAGCACAATTTATAAATACCTAAATAGGCTAAAACCAACAGCCCTGGCCACTGACAAATTACCTGCAGAATATCTAAAGATTGCAGCCAAAGCCATCTCTTATCCAGTCTCCATGCTCATTAATCATTCTCTATCAGAACAGCATGTTCCCTCTCTGTGGAAAACTTTGCATATAATACCACTCCATAAAGGATGTAACTCTGTTGAACTATCTAATTGCTGTGCAATTGCCATTCTATCCCCCTTATCTAAAATCCTTGAAAAATGTATACATTCCCAAACAATGCACTATCTCCTCACTAATAAACTGCTAACCAACAACCAGCACAGATTTCTCCCTAATCACAGTGCTACCACAGCCCTTATTAACTTTACCAGCACAGTAAACCAACATTGAAACAATAGTAATCTAGTATCCACTGTATTTCTACATCTCTTCAAGGCCTTCAATACTGTCTCTGATCCCAAACTCCTTTCTGCTTGCTCTAATCTTAATCTCAGCCACTCCACACTAGCGTAGTTCCAAGACTATCTAACTACCACCAACAAGCAGTAAAACGGCAAAACTCCTTATCTCCCTCCTTCCTGTTACCCTAGGGGGCCCCAAGGATCCATTCTTGGTCCTCTTCTTTTTAATATATTCATGTATAAGTTATAATATTGTATATATGATGTTTTGTAACTTATTGTATAAGGAAAAATATTTTACCCTTTGTAAGGGTATGTTTGCTTAAGCAGGTTCTTGTAGTAGATTATTGGGTGATGAGATGATTGTTTAATTGGAGCAGTTTGATGTAAAATGGGAATGGCTGGTGGCTTATATTATTTTTTTGAAGACTGTTTGCTGAGAAGCTAGAAGCACCATTAAAAGTTGGAGTTTGTTTCCAGTGACTGCCTCCTGAGTGCATTATTATTTTTTTTTTTATATTTCGTGTTGCTGTGTGTTTGTATATGTTCTATATCATGTCTTTGGAGGGAGCATCTGCTGTTGCTGGTATTTTCAGGGTGGATACTAATATGGAACCTGCTGATAACAAGGTATTTTTCCATGACTGATTGCAGACAAGGAAAGACAAACTGGCAGGCATGGATCACTGGACTGGTTAAAATCTAAGGGATTTTCAGTTCTTTTTGAACAGCTATAAAAATATATGGTGAAGGAAATGACTTTATTCTATGATACTATGTTGTTGGACAAGTATCTGGAATTGATTATTACCCCTAGGGATCTCCGTGTAGATAAACTACCTGCCTATGACTTTACTGACAATAAGGCTTATTTACTGGAGGACAGGAAGCAAGTTTACTCACTGTACTCTTAGTTGGCTGAAAATTTTGGTCAAAAGGAACCAGAGACAGTACAAGAAGGTTCATAGTAACATTGAGGAGTTACAGGAGGTGTTGACCAAGGAAACAGCTGAACAGCCCTTTACTGAGTATATGAAGGGCATTAAAATTCATTGGTTAAGGTTGAGAAAGCAGATCAGAACAAAAAGAAACTCAACCGTGATATAACGGACTTTGGTAAAGATCAAATATTCCTATGGCAATGAAAACCAGGAAGAAGAGGGCGGGCTATCACCAGAGTCACTGGGAATAGGTCGTTCATATCACGTGACTCTTCAGTCTCGTCTGGATCTGAAATGCAGGCTGGAAAGAAGAATGTTTCATTTGAGGCATTAGGCAACTGAACAAGATGGGACAATCACTGCAGAAGAATTTTCAGTCCAAGGGGAGAGGCCAGAGTCAGAAAAATTATGGAAGCAGAAGGAAATAATGAAAATGGAGTTTTTTGTCGATTTAGTCAAGAAGCTACTGTGGACATATCTTGGGTGGCATATAGTAAGTACTTTGATAAACTGTGACTGATGCTCATTTTTGTAGTAAAAATGAAAAATATGTATGCCTGGTCAGCTGCATATTATAAACTTGTCAAATGCCACCATTACTAAAGACCTTGAAAATTTGCTGCTTAAGGGAAGCAAGTTTGTTCCCACTTGTTTTCCATCTTTGGTAGATGTTATTTTGGACCTTAAAAAGTTTTGTAGAAAATTGGATTTACAAGTGTATTTCGAAAGAAAACAAGCACTTATTGAAACTGATAATGTTGAAATGTTTGATACTGAAGATTTATTGCTTGACATGCCTATACATGAAAATGAATTGTAGATATTTTTCTCTAAATGAAGGTGAAGGGGAAGTATTGCATTTCACTGGTTATGGGAAATTACAGGTGCCTCATTTTTGTTATTCTAATACTTTCATTCCCCCTAAACGTTCTAACATTGTTCACAGTTTTGAAAGGGTATTATGTAAATAAGTAGAAGTTGAATACCATAAATTTGTTAGATCTAGAAAAGTGTAGAACTTATCTAGGGGTGAATGGGATACTTTAAAGTCATGTAAAAGTTCAGAATGTGATGTCAAATTTTATCAGGCTGATGGGGGGAAACTGGGTGTTTTCCAAGAGAAGTATGATAAAATGGAGTTGGATTTGTTAGCTGGTCCAGAATATGAACAATTGGCAAACAACCCCAGGAAACATTACAACAGTCAATTAAGAGAAATTTTAGATAAAGGGGAAAGACTTGTTTTTTTTCACAGAGAAGGATGTAGTAAGTTGTATGTTAAATATCCCAAAGACCCTATTTTTTATGCCATCCATAAAATGCACAAGAATCTAAATGACCCCCTGGTAGACCAAGTGTGATGGATGTAGGGTCATTTTTGCAAAATATTGGGATTTTTTTGTATTTTTGTTTAAAGAACTTTCTATCTAAATTTCCTTCCCATATTAAGTGCACTGCTGATATTTATCAAGAAGTGAAGAACATTCAGTGGTGTAAAGATTTTTATTGGTCTACAGTAGATATTAAAACTTTATACATCAATATTTAAAAAAGGTGGGGATTGGACGCAGTTCTTCAGATGTTAGGGAAGGGAAGGGACCAGGTACAACCTTTCTGGTGGAAGTATTGGAATTTTGTTTAACGTATAATTATTTTTGTTTTAGGGGTGATTATTTTTTTTCAAAAAGAAGGCACAGCGGTTGGGTTTTTTTTTTCCTCCAGCTATGCTATTATTTTGATGACCTTTTTTGAGAATCGATTTATTTATTCTACAGAATTTTTTTGCAAAGAATGTTATTTTGTTTAAGCGTTACATTAATGATTTAATTTTTATACATAGGGGGAATTTGGATGAGTTTTCTGTATTTATTGACCAGTTAAACCAGAATGAATTGGGGTTGCAGTTTACTTTTACTGTGGATAGAATGAATATACAATTTCTGGATGTGGAATTTTATGTCAATGAATATTTGAAGGTAGAACATAAACCCCATGTGAAGCCTACTGCAGTTAATAATTTTTTACAGGCCAGTAGCATGCACCCATCACATCTGATGGAAACATTGCCTATGGGTGAATTTAAAAGGATTTATGAGAATACTTCTGATAAGAATTTGGTCGATGAAGAGTTTATGACGGTGGAACGGAAATTGTTGCAAAGGGTTTATTCTAGTATTAGTTTGAAAAAAGCTAAGGATAGTGTGTTAAAGGTGGAGGCAGCAGCTGTGGTAGGAGACATAATAGTTATGATGATTTTAAAAGGTATCATTCAGATCAGGAAACTGAAAGGCATGACAAAGTATTGTTTTTTGTTACCAGATTTTCCCCATTTTATGATATCTTGAGGAGGTCAGTGAAAGATCTGTGGCCAGTGGTATGTGAAGATGAGCAATTAAAGCATCTGTTCTCTTCACGTTACATTTTCTTATCAAAGGTATTTAAATTTAAGGGAGTTATTAGGTTTTAAAAAGGTTTCTTTCCAGGAGGTTAATATGGGTTCCTTTCCTTGTGAAAGATGTAAAGTATGTTCTAGGATTAAGAACATTTCAGGTTGAAAAATTAATGGTAAATTTTTTCATTCTGTCGGAAGGTTTTCATGTGTTTCTTGTGGGGTGGTTTATATTGTAGGGTGTGGGTGTACTCCTGTGAGGTGGTATGTTGGGCAGACAAAATGTATGTCAAAAATTAGAATTCTTTAGCATCTGAAACATATTAGAAATAGGAATTTAGATAGCCCAGTAGCTGAACACTTTGCACATGGGGGTTCTGATGTTAGTTTCATCTTTAGTGTGCTGGCTGCACCTTTTCTTGCTAGGAGTGGGGATTTCTTAGCTATTTTGTTAAAAATGGAAAGCAGGTTCATTCTAAATTATAATACTTTAAAACCTAAAGGTATGAATCTGGATGTGAATTTAAATGTATAAGTTATAACATTGTTTATACGATGTTTTGTAACTTATTGTATATGGAAAAATATTTTACCCTTTCTAAGGGTATGTTTGTTTAAGCAGGTTCTTGCAGTAGATTATTGGGTGATGAGATGATTGTTTAATTGAAGCAGTTTGATATAAAATGGGAATGGCTGGTGGCTTATGTTATTCCTTAAAGCCTGTTTGCCGAGGTACCAGAAGCACCATTAAAAGTTGGACGTTGTTTCCAGTGACTGCCTCCTGAGTGTATTTTTTTGGATACTTTGTGTTGCTGAGTGTTTGGATTTGCAATATATTCATCAAACAACTCCACAAAGTTTCCTGGCATGCCACTGTACTCCAGTATGCAGATGACGCCACTCTAATCTGCTCCACCCCATCACTCTCTCAACTCTAGGAACTGACACAAGAGTCCTTTACCACTGTTGAAACCTGGTTAGCCAACTCTCAACTAATACTTAAGCCCAATAAGACACAGCTGATATTCTATCCCACTAGAGTCTTAGACCCCATACCACCATTCACAATATTCTCAGCTAATAACACCCCTACCACACCTGTCCAACACACCAAACTTCCAGGGGTTATCATAGATCACAACATGAAATCTGATATGCACATTGCACAGACAATAAAGAAAGTCCATAAAAAAAACTCAGAACCCTATATAGATGCAAAAAGTACCTCACCAATGCAGTAAAGTCACCATCGCAAGAACCCACCTACTATTCACACTCTTAAATGCCTCCCCCATACTAATCAACCTAAACAAAGCAGACTTTAACAAACTAAACAACTGCTATAAAATAGCTAGGTTGGCTGCTGACTCACCCTTCAGGATACCACTGCATAGCAATCAAGCAACTATCCTGGATATAATTACCCAGCCTGCTCACACAGAACTAGCTTTCAGTAGTCCAACAAATTCTATATTATCCCAATAGAGTTCCTGCTCATCAAGGTCTACTTAATATCTGCTCTAGCAAATGCCTATTAAGAATCACTAATAAAGCACTGGCTGACACAGGCAAAAGCAACAATAGCTCTGGGGACTCCTTGTTTTCCATTTCTGTTGCAAAAGCATAGAATACCATCCCCTTAGATATTAGGACTACTGAAAACAAATATAATTTCAAAAAACTCCTCCAGTCCCATGTACATAGTTCTTGGTTATGTAATTGTTCTAACCCTGGGTAGCTTCACTCAATTAGATCATATCATACTTTAACCTTCTATGAACTCTTACAACAACTCCTTTCTATAATCTTACTCAATCAATGTGTATTTACTGTATTAGCCACTGATGAATGTAACCAAATGACTGAACAAAATGTCCTTTCAACTGTATTGTTTATTGTAAAACATTTGTGTTTCTGATAGTATATGTATTTTGTTGCTCCTTTCTTGACCTTGAAACTGTACCTTATTAACTTTTTGACTCTGTACTGCACTTTATTAACATGTCTATTGTATTTACTGTATTTGCTGTACTGATCTTTGTGGAGCTTTTTTCCCCGGGCCTTCGCTGAAAATGGGATCCATGCTCAGTTGGATTTTCTGGTAAACAAATGTAAAATAAATAAATAAAAATGACTGAGCTGCTAATCCAAGGTCCCATCTGCCTTAGTTGGTGGTATCTTAAGTAGACATAAAATTTCCCACAACACCTATCAGAAAGAGAAGGGGAAGTTTCCTTATAGGCTAACCACATTTCTCCTAGCAGTAACAATACCATCTTAGGGCTGCCCTGAAAATAGGCCACTAGCTTAATGGGACAAAGCCAGTTAACAACAGATAAGTTCACATGTATGAAAAGCATAGGAAATCATGGACATGCTGAAAAATAAGTATATAAGTCATCAACCTCATATAGTTGAATAATGAAACAGCGATCCACAAAAGAAAAAATAAACACTAACTGAGTTTCTCAGATCCCCTTTCTATTATACATACTAACTAAAGATCACACCACAGTGTGGAAAAGGAATATTCCCCGATCCTCACTGTACCACAAACTAAGCATGAAAAAGCCAGTAAGGTTTGGCAAGCTGCACTGACTTTCTCAGAAGGGACTAATTTGATCTGGCATATTGTTATTTTATCTGTAGCATATTAAAATGGATGAATATATTAAGAAGGCTAGGGTGTCAGTTACAAAATCTGCTACATTAGTGTGTTGTTTTGTCAGTTTGTGTCAAGATCATATAAGTGGAAGACCTTTTGTGGCATTATCTGGTAAACTGCTGCTAATTGTTAATGTATTGGTCTAAAAAGATTTCCATGAAGAAACATCTTGTTTTGTGAATTGCGGTATATCTATTAAATAACCATAACTGGACAACATATTTGGTTGCAGATAACATTCCAATGTATTATTATGAAACTCTCTCCAAAACATTTATTTACTTACTCACAATCGGCAAAATAACTAATTAATATAGCATATGGCCATAATGTTCACCAGAACAGCAAAAAAATTATCTCATAATATAGAGTCTGCATTCAGCAATGTTTCTGGAAATCATGTGAGGTTTAACTTGTGAGTTTAAATCATCATTGAAGAATATGAAGCCAGACTAGTTTTCTGGAAAAATGGCAAAATTAGAGTACATTTAATACTTGGGCTGGTTTCTGTTCTCTACCTTTAATAGCCAGAGTTTTAAATCAGATATACCTGTTTGCTAAAGCTGTTCTAAGCTGCAGGGAGACTGACCTACTGCCTGCTGTGATATTATGAAAAGTGGATTAAGTACCTTGTTTTTGCTTTGTAATGCTTATTTTTGCTAACTGCACTATTTCAAGTGTTTTTTTTATTAACTTTGTTACTTATCTTGAACTGTTTTTTAATTCTGATACTGTTTACATTTTAATTGACCATTTTTAAGTGTTTTTCAACTGTTTAATTGCTGAGGGCTACACACTCAAGTGCACTAGCCATTTTACTGCCTCAAAAGTGTTTGTATTACTGTTTCTGTTCTAATTTAAAAAAAAAACAAAACAAAACAAAACAAAAAAAATCCTATCTATCTACTCATTTCCCACCTTTCTATAACCAGTAGTGTCCGGTTTTCAGATTTTGCTGAATTCTGGGCTGTTTTGTAGTTTCTGTGTTGCCCAGACCTTACTAAGATAGAGGGAAGCTTCTCTGTTCATCAGTGAGAGTGGTGAGCTTTGAGCAGCTCATCTGTTGCTGGAGGAGTGGTTTCAGCTCAGAATCTGTAGTTTTATTGGCCATTTTGGGCTATTCTATCCCTTTCATCTTTCTGTTTAAAAAAAACCTGTGTTTGTGCGGTTTTGCACAGTGCCACTTAACTACGGTTAAACTATTCCCGGTGCTAGAAAGTCTGTTCTTCAGATTTTCCCTTAGAACTAGCCAGTAGCAAGTTTTCCAGTTTTAGGACTCAGAATTATTTCTTTGTGCTCAGCATTTGTCCAAAACTTGTTGCAAGCACTAAATAATCTACAAATTACTGCAGCACTCAACTTTCCTCACTTATCAAGAGGAAAACAATTTTTAGTACTTAAATTAATAAGCACTAACTAGGCATATCTAAGGGTCATCTCCCGGTGTTTTCTCCTGTCCACCTGATGAATCTGGGCATCTTGGGGCAATGTAGCAATTGACTCATGTACACTAACAACCCTCTCCTCCTAACACCCGACACTACAACCTGTGTGGGATGCACTTATATAAACAACTGGAAGCCAAGCTCTCTCCAGCCAAGACTGGACTAGACAGTCAAGAGGAGAAGGTAAACACCATATTGCACTCAACACATAGTCCATCAAAACCTGCATCACCCAAACTCACATATAGTAACACAAAACACACACCTACATTCGCGAAGGCTCTCAATAAAAATCTTCCCAAACAACAGACATCCAAAGCTGAAAGGCAAGCAACCACCACCCACCAACACTACCCGAACAACACATAACCCACAAAAATCAGTGTGCTACTCATCCTCAGTCCATAAGGTAAAACAACGTGCTCAACACACTAGTCATAGGTGACTCTATAGTCAGGCACACTGATGTCCCTCTCACCAGGCTTACCAAGGAGAAAGTTACTGTCAGCTGCCTGTCGGGTGCCAGGATCCACCATAAAATGCACACACTCAGGTCACTCCATAACAAGTACAGATATGACTATGTCATTGTCCATGTTGGAGTGAATGACCTGAGATGTACATCCCTGGACTACATGAAAAGAGACATGGAGGAGTTCTCTGACCATGTGGCCCAGGCAGGTATGAAACTAGTAAACCAACAAACACAACGACCAGCAAATATAAAAAATGCCACACAGACTGGAATACACAGATAAAATCCAAGGCTTTTATTTAACATAAAATGGTGAGCGCTTTCATTTGGTAAATATCACAAAACTTCTTCAGACAAAGTAAAAAAAGCAAATGCAGCCTTATTTATACTACACACCCTACCTGAAAATCAATTAACACCAATTAGTATTAAACACTGAAAGTCACAGCAAACATAATACCATCATACTTGACAAGCTGCAGGAAGATATTCAAGTTTTGGACAGAGGAATTCACCAGTCTGGGTTATATGAAAGGTACCATCCACAATATGATCTTATTTTCCAACAGATGGACAATATTGTTGCTGCTATTTCTAATCGAAAGGCCAAGAAGCTAGACAGGGACCAGAGGGCATATCAGGCAGAGAAAGCCTACCCTGCACCTCCGATAGTTCCAGGGAATCGTTCAGTATGTTTTAATTCAGTTAATGAGGATACTGCTGGAAGTGAAGATTCAGGGGATGCTGTCCCTTTAGATACACAGGGGCAGAGGTGCTCTGAAAGACTCAGAAACTGCAGGCCACAACAGTGGAGCCCTATCCACAGGGGAACAATTGGAGACAGCAGGGCAAGAGGAACGGCTCTTAGCCCAATACGAGGAGGTAGCAGAGGTGACTGTTTTCAAACCACCCAGTATTATTGTAAACTCAAAGAATGATTTTAAAATTTATAATTATACCAATGCTCCTTTCTCTGTTATGCATGCTGATTTGTTGAGTAAAGGGCTCAGTTTTGTGCCTAGTAGACAAAGTGATTTGGCTGAATTAATCTGTGATTTTAAACTATATACTCGTAACTTGAATTTAAAATGTTTACATAGGAATGGCATTGATGCATTTAATGTCAATAGTTATTCAATCAGGATGCCTAGTACTTACAACCCGGATTCACATAATATTTTGAAATCCTTTGAGAAAGTGTGTGAAATGGACTTTCGTCATTATTTAGGCAGATTCTGATTGTAATCTCACTGATGCCGAAGAAGAATTACTAACTGAACTGAGGGGTAGAAAGGATCTTAGAGTTATGCAGCTGGACAAAGGGGGAAGCTTAGTGGTAATGCAGAGGGATGTGTATGTGCAAAGAATGTTACATTTTTTGTACAGTGATACCTACTGTGAAGCCTCCCTCAATGAAGTTAATATTGCTTACCGGAAGATAGACTGTGATTTATTTGATATGTTAACACAAGACCAAATTAATATTGATGAATATAATTACATGTCTACAGATTCCCCTAAAACACCAGTAATTTTCGGGGTACCTAAGATCCACAAAGATCTATCCAACCCACCACTATGTCCCATAGTGGATTCTGGATGGTTGAAGACCAGCTATATTGCTAAATACTTGGACAACCAACCAACTTAAGGACAAGGTTCTGAGAATTCCCCATATTTGCCGTGACTCTTGTCATTTTTTTGGAAAAGTGTAATGATTTGGTATCTTCAGGGGAAAATATTATATTTTTGACTATAGATGCCAAGGAACTATATGCCTAACTGCGGTGGTGGTGCTGCAGTAGCGTTGTTGCCTCACAGTAAGATGTTGTCCTGTTTGATTCTCAGCTAGAGCGTCTTCTGTGTGGAGACATGCGTGAATGGGCGTACCTTCGTTGAAGGTTGTGCGTCAGGGCAGGAAACTCGTCATGTAAAAATCTACTGCCAATCATTAGCGGACCGGACTTCCGCTGTGGCGATCCCTAACCGGGAAAAGCCGAAAGATACAACAAAAGATGCCAAGGAACTATATAGTTGCATTCCACACGATATTGGACTTACATGGTTCTCAGATTTTTTATTTGAGGAATTAGGTATGGAACAAGATTGTATAAATGTTTATATGCAATTAGTGGATATAGCGTTGAAAAATAATTATATCTATTATGAAGGGCACTATTTCAAACAATTACTTGGTGTTGCCATGGGTTCAGTACGTGTTCCATTATTTGTGAACATTGTGATGGCATGGTGGGAAAGATGTTATCTGTTCCCTTCCCCATTTTTTTCCAGTGTTTCCTTATACCTACGCAATTTGGATGATTTGTTTGTAGCATGGAGGGGTTCTCCAGGGAGTATTTTACAGTTTATTGATTATATAAATCAAAGCACTACCTTCCTTAAATTTACATATACAGATAATATGGATAAAATACCCTACTTGGATGTTATGATACATAGATTGAAGGATAGGCAGTTGAAATCTACCATTTTTAGGAAGCCTACCTATTCTAATAGCATCTTACATTTTACTAGCAGTCATCCTATGCATGTGAAACGAGGTATAGTAAAGGGCCAATTAGTAAGAGCGGCCCAAATGGTTTCTAACTATGGGGATTTTGTACAAGAATGTGATACAAAGTGTCAGATGTTCTTTGACAGAGGATACCCTTATAGTATGGTATTTAGCATTAAACAGGAGGTGATTGAAAAACGTCAAAATGGGTTTTATATGCCAATTTTGAACAACCCCACGGGGTTACCCTCTAACCATGCAACTTTTAGAAATGGGTTCCACGCCACCAATAGTTTCTCAGGAAACAATAATATTTTTGGGCCCCATGGAATGAAATTGTGGATAAAGGTTCATGTCCTCAGGATGTGCCTTTTTGCCCGTTTTTATCTACCTTTTCCAATGAAAGTCATATAGTACAGGACATTGTTAATAAGATCTAGTGCATTCTGTTGAGTGAACCATCAGTGGTTGAAACTTTTGGTAGGTACCCTAAATTTGTTTTTAGGAAGGGCAGAAATATAAAAGGCCTGTTGGAACAAGTAACAAATATGGGTGATGAAGGAAGGATGGCACCTTGTGGAATGTGCCACCAATGTAATTATATAATAACAACATCGAGCCTCATCATATGTGACAAGAGGATTTATATAAAAGGAAAGTTTAGTTGTTATACCCATGCAGTAGTGTATGGCGCTGTGTGTAAGTGTCCAGCCTTTTATATAGGCAAAATACAACAGAAATTGACACAGCAAATCTACGAGCATGGGTATGATATACGTCATTTTGCGAAAAAATGCTTTATATAGGCATGTGAAACCTTTCCCTGATCACTGTTTCAAATTTGTGGTGTTACAGCAGCTAAAATGTGGGGAAAGAGGGGGACCCTGGAAGCTGTTTATTGAAGAGAAAAAAACCTGGTGGCAAGTATTTCTTAATGCTTACTTGCCACCAGGTTTGTGATGTAGTGTTTATTTCCAGTAAATTAAAGTTAAGAGTATTTGACGGATGAATTTCCCTCCTAATTTTGTGATTTAGGTGTAAAGATATAATTGATTATTATATATTTTACCTTCTTTTATCTGTTCCTTAGTTTTACAAGCACATTAAATTCATTCTATATATATAGTTTTTGTACAAAGGAGGTTGGGATTTAGAGATCTTTTAATATATATATATATATATATATATATATATATATATATATATATATATATGTGTGTGTGTGTGTGTGTGTGTGTGTGTGTGTATCACATATAGTTAGATATTTATTACTGTATATAATTTTTATGTTTACTGTGACTTTCAGTGTTTAATACTAATTGGTGTTAACTGATTTTCAGGTAGGGTGTGTAGTATAAGTAAGGCTGCATTTGCTTTTTTACTTTGTTCGAAGAAGTTGGGTGATATCTACAAAACGAAAGTGCACACCATTTTATGTTGAATAAAAGCCTTGGATTTTATCTGTGGGTTCCAGTCTGTGTGGCATTTTTATATAGGTATGCCACTAGCCCCGAGTAGCATCCTGCCATTGCCCAGAATGGCACCACAGTACAAGGACAAAATGATTGACTTCAACAATTGGCTAAGCTTCTGGTGTCATTCTAAGGGGATCCAGTATCTGTTTTCCTGGAACGACATGATCGACAGGCCACAATGCTTTGCCAGAGATGGCCTGCACCTGTCACCTCTGGGATTCCAGATACTGGCTAAGGCTCTTGCTACCCCTATAGTGCCTTTTTTAATCAAGGCTCAAATGTCAAACGCACCACCATAGTAGATACAAACAAGTGAAATCTATGGATAATGCTACTCAGTGCTAGAAGTCTAAACCTCAAAGTGCACTCACTCTAGGCAGTCCTTAAGATGGAGAACATTGACATTTGTGCAGTGACAGAGACCTGGTTTAAGCCTCCAGAGAGCAACCCTGCATTACCAGGCTGCAGTTCTTACCACACCTTTCGGCCACCTAACCTGGACCGAAACACTAAAGGAGGAGGCGTGTCCATATTCATAAAGGATATCCACACCTCCAGGCTAGTTGCTTAGCATAATGCATCTGAAATTATCCAAGTACAATTAACACTGTGCAAGACTGCATTTCAGGTTGTAGCTTGTTACAGTTCCCCCGCCATTCCCCAGGACACCCACTCCATGTTGCTCTATATACTGGATAATATTAAGATACAGTCCAATACCCTAATATTGGGAGATTTCAACTACCCCACCATCAACTGGGAAAACTACTCATGTACTAACTCATTTGCTCAATGTTTTCTGGAATTCATCAATTCCAATGCCCTGGATCAGCTTGTCCATACCACCACCAGGGGCAACAACATCCTGGACCTGGTCATTACCAATGTGGGTAACAGATGCTCCATGCCAGAGGTCAACTCCTTGCTACTGAGATCTTACCACAAGCTAATCACCCTAGACATCTATATCCCGCCCCAAACCCCCATTAAGGAAACCACCTTAAAAAACTTCTCCAAAGCCAACTTCATGCTTCTTAAGACAGAAGTGGCTAACTTCACAACACCCATACAGATGGAAAATATGACTGCTGAATCATATGCAAATACACTATATAAGCACATTCACGAGTGCATGGACCGTGCCATCCCCAAAAGAACCAAGACACTATCCTCCAAAAAAAGGAAGCCAATCTGATGATCCCCTACCATAAACTCTACAACAGAAGGAAGAAACTGTTGCAAAAAAGAGTAAAATCCCATGATTGCAGGAACTCCCTGGTCAGCCTCAGTAAGAAGCTGAGATCCCTCATAAAATCCTCCAAAGCTAGTTATAAAAATAAAATTGCCATGGATTCTAAAGACAGCCAGAAAACATTCTACAGCTATGTCAATAATCTCCATGGCAACACTCAGATCTGCTCTGAGCTACAGCACAATGGCACTAGATTTACTGTACCAACTGATATTGCCAACATCCTGGCAGACAGGTTCAGTGCAAACTTTACCCCCCTCACCCTCGAAAGGGCCCATCTCCATACCAGAAGATTGCAAAGCCCCTGTAATCACAGACGCACAAGTAAAGACTGCACTCTCCAAAGCCAAGAACACAGCATCTGTGGGACCAGACAACATCCTAGGCTGCATTCTGCATGAACTACAGAATGAAATGGCACCCCACCTAAGTACCATGTTCAACCATAGCCTCACTTCAGGCTTTGTGCCTATTGAATGGTGCACAGCAACGGTTATCCCTCTCTACAAAGGGGGTGCCACCACTGACCCTGGGAACTACCGCCCCATTAGCCTGATGAGCCTAGTCTGCAAGGCCATGGAACACATTGTCCTGGAGCTTATAAACAAAGAGATACCTAACCTCCAAATTTTGGACCTCACTCAGTTTGGGTTTGTAAAAGGTAGATCATGCCTCCTAAACCTGATTGACTTCTTTGAAGCAGTCACCAGAGCCGTAGATGAGGGTAAGGTGGTGCACACAGCCTATCTTGACCTCACCAAGGCTTTTGACACCATCCCCCACTCTGCTATTATAGATAAACTCACTGGACTGGGTATAAATCCCTATGTCACAAGATGGGTGGCCAACTGACTCAATGACAGAACCCACACAGTGAAAGTTGCTGACTCCGAATCCAACTTCAGACCAGTGACAAGCGGAGTACCACAGGGTTCGGTCCTGGGTCCTCTCCTGTTCAGTATCTACTTCTCAGAAGTCTAGGATAATACAGCTGGTCTCTGGCTAACAAAGTTCACAGATGACTGCAATCTAGGAGCCATAATAGATTTGCCTAAGGATGTGGACATTCTACAAAGAGGCCTCACTGAGACTGATGCTTGGTGTCAAAGTCATAGCCTAAAGCTCAATGCCAAGAAGTGCATTGTCATCCCTTTTGGGAAAAACACCATACCCATGAACTACCACATAGGGGGTAGCCTACTAAACACTGAAAGTGTGACAAGAGACCTTGGGACACAAGTGTACAATAGTCTCTCCTTTGATAACCACGTTGCTACAGTAGTCAGGAAATCCTTCTACATGGCACACCTCATTACAAAGGTGTTCTCCTCAAGAAAAAGACTGGTCATCATTCCTCTCTACTCACCCCTCATCAGACCCATTATAGAGTACAATGCCCCATTTGGCATGTACCTCGCAAGACATCTACAACAACTAGAGAGACCACAGACATTCCTCACTAAGAGGATTACTGGTCTCAAACAGATGTCATATGCAGACCATCTCAAAAAACTCCAACTCTACTCCGTTGCATATCGCCTACTCAGAGGCGACCTCTGCCTAATGTACAAAGCCATATCTAACCCAGAACTGATGGACATGCTACACTTAAAGAAATCCCAATCTCTCCGGGCCACATGCTCCAGGGACCTAAACCTTGTCATCACAATAAACAGAACATGCTGCAGGGAGAGATTCCTGTCGCAGAGACTTCCCATGCTCTGGAACAGACTACCCATTCATGTCAAGCAAAGCTCCTCATTAGCCCTCTTTAAGAGAAATCTTGACAATTGGATGGAAAACAGGAAATTCAACCAAGGGATCACTTCTGTGGCTCTGCTCGACAGGGGCACAGGAAAACAATTTTCTTGGGTGGCGAAAGTCAAGGAACCTCTTTTGGCTAGGCTTATATAGGCCCTAGGGCCGATAGCTTAGTACTTACCTTTGTATATATATATATGTATATATATATATATATATATATATATATATATATATATATATATATATATATATATATATATATATATATATCTATATATACCCAAGATTGACATCTGGCGTCGCTATCTGGATGATTGCTGGTTGATTTGGAAGGGTGACTTGGAATACCTTAATGAGTTCATTCAGTATTTGAATGATAACAAATGAGGCTTACAATTTACATGTCATTATTACCAGAAACGGATGACCTTTTTAGATGCTCTGGTCATCAAAAATTTGGATGGTACCCTTGACACTCAGGTCTTCTGTAAATTTCCCGAATATAATTCTATATTACATGCTACCAGCTTTCGTCTGTAACATGTTACACACGATATTCCTAAATCATAATTCATTAGGCTCAAACGGATTTGTTCTGATGCTATACAATATGAGAACTCCAGAAGGGATATGGTTCAGAGATTCAAACGTAGGGGTTACAAGCCTGGGGTCTTCACTATGGCTTGTCATGAGGTATCTGGGAAGGATAGGTCTGAATTAATGAAATATAAGGACAAATCAAGAAATACTTCAACCCAGCTTAGGTTCACTACTACATATGGTAGGAATACGGACATGTAGTGTCAGGTTATTCATCGTAATTGGAATATTCTGCAGGCGGATTATAAACTTGGGCCCTTAGTCAATGACAGGGGCCATTTTGGTTTTAGGAGAGAAAAAACTGTGGGAGCATATCTCAATCATAGCAAGCACCAATTTACCAGAGACAGTGGGCTGGCACAGGTAACACTAACAGGGGAGGCTGCTATTGGATGTTATCCATGCGGTCATTGTGTCCATTGCAGCAGGATCAATCGAATTAGCAGCTTCATTATTCACAATACAGCCAGGGTATATGATATTTATTTTTTTGCTAATTACTCTTCGGATTGGGTGGTGTATCTCACCACCTGTTGCTGTAGTCTTTTTATGTGGGCCAAACATCCAAGCCCTTTAAATTTTGGGTTAGTCAACACTTCAGTGACATTAAACATCAAAGGACCAGTAATGCCTTATACAAGCATGTTTTGTTTCATCCATCTGCCAGTTTCAGGTTTACTATTATTGCCATTATTAAGGGCAAAAGAAATAATGTTATTGACTGGCATACAATTTTAGATAATTGTTGTGTCTTTCGGCTTATCCCAGTTAGGGGTCGCCACAGCGGAACTCCGGTCTGCTAATGTTTGGTAGTGGAATTTTACGTGCCGAATTACCAGCCCTGACCCACAACCTTCAACGAAGGCATGCCCATTCACGCATGCCTCCACGCAGAAGATGCTCTAGCTGAGAATCGAACGGGACAACGTCTTGCTATGAGGCAACAACGCTACCGCAGCACCACTACCACGGGAGAAAAAATGGATAGTTAGACTAGGGGTCTTATTCCCACCTGGACTTAATGGTCAGTTATGATCAGCCAATTAGAATGACTGTTTGTTGGTAGGGAGCATATTTAAACGATTTGTTGGAAACTTTTTTCTCACTGATGAAGGCTTAGGTTCTTATGCAGAAACCGGTTTGTCTTGCTTTTATTTTATGAATTAAACACTGGATTTACTATCTCTCCAAGTGCTGGCTGTGTTTTTTGGATGCTTATTGGGTTGAGCCTTGTACTGCTGTACTTGCAGGAGCATTCATGATTGTAACATAACAATAGGGAGATGTCTGTGACAGATAACCATCTATACATGAACAATGCAGAGACATCTATCAAAGATGTTATATACAATTGAGATAGGGTGCATTTTGTTATGCTGTTCAAACTGATTTGCTTGAATATGACTGTAATCTCAGCAGAGGTCTCCAGCAAGTGGGACACAGGTAAAGGCTCATGGGCAGCATTAAAAAAAGCATGCACATAATCATGGACAATATCAGAATAATACTACCAGTAATCCCGTGCCTCTGACATAACATATGTGATTTAGAGTGATCAGAGATGGTTCTGCACAAACACACTTGTACAAATATTAGGACATGTCTGCACTCTATGAGGGTAATCATGCAACCTGTCCTGACACTGTAACATCTGGTGGAGGTGTTAGGAGGAATATTCCTATACCTGTACATGACATTATGATCAATACAATTGACTGGTGTCCATTGCATATGTATATATATATATATATATATATATATATATATATATATATATATATATATATATATATATATATATATAGCACAATCCACACTGTCACATATGTTACCCATGCCATTAATATTGTCACACACCTGTATATGTACTGTATGCATCAACAGAACAGGTATCACACATGCTTCTGGTGTTTCAATTTGATGGGGTTTCTGCGCCATCAGACAGTAATGTTTATGCACAAAAAGAATACTTATGTATGGCCAATAGATGTGTGACACCTCACTGTTGTAAGAAAGATGTATAGTGAGGTATACGAAGAAGGGTGCATTATAATCAGTTATTGGGGTGATGAAGGCTGTGAACTATGGAGGTATTATGGCCTGCAAGATGGATGTTCTTGACATAGTTAATAGTTGTGTTACATATAACAGAGTAGTCAGCACTATGGCCACATGCTGGTGGATGTTCCACATATCATCTACCCCAGAACACATATCTATTGGTCTGATTATGGAGTGGGATGACTACATAATCATTGGATTGTGCATTATTTTTTATAATGTAACAAATCCCCCATATTTTTGTGTCATTGCAGGTGTTGTTATGGCTATGGCAGCAATCTTTGGAGTGTGTTGATACTGTCCATATTATACTAATATCACAGTTGGGGTCGATAACTGTCCACAGTCTGTAGTCTTTCAGATAGCTGTTTGGACACAGGATGTGTGATACAGTGGTCTCCCCACTTGGTGATATGCAATAGGTGTTTATGACAACATGTGACAGTGTTGAGTGAATACCTCAGTGTGGATTTGTGTCAAATGCCTCCAACTTGTCAAGTTCAAAAGGATGATAGTGTTGTCGTTAGGCATGCCCTCAATTACCTCTTTGAGGACATCTAACAGACGTCACAGACATGATGTAGCATTAACGATTCACACAGGTCAGTTGCACACAGTTGGGATATTAGACATGTTGGTTTACCTCACAGATGAGGAGAGTCAGGATTTGTCTATACATGAATGCATTGGGTGCTGTCCACTCCTAACTCAGATGGATGCATATTGATGTACACCCATCTACAGGAACATAGTCTGTGTGGAGGGTGATTTGAAGTGTTTCAACCATGTTAGGAAGGTGTAGATGCTCAGTCATGCGACAGGCAATATGTGATGTTGTCACAGTCCATTGATTCTATGTGATAGGCCTGGATGAAGGTAAGACAGTTCATACTGGTTATCCTGATCTGGCCTAGGGGATGGACACAATCCCCTATGCAGGTATCATCTAGAAACTCTCCCATCTGGGGATTAACCCTCACATCATTAGATGAGTAACCAGTTGGCTCACTGACAGATTACATACTGTGAAAGTTGGTGAATCAACCTGTACCAGTACAGCTGTCACCACTGGCATACCCCAGGGATCTGTGCTTGGCCCTTTACTATTTGTAATCTATTTCTTGACAGTTCAGGGTAAAGTATACAGGTTTTGGCTTACCTTGTTTGCTCATTCTTGCATACTGGATGCAATCATTGAGTCCACCTATGATGATAACATACTACAGGAGGGGCTAACACAGACTAATGATTGGTGGCAAAGCCACACAGTTTACAAATAAATGCAAAAATGTGTCTTTATTTTGTCCTTCTGCAGAGTGGAATTCCCTGCTAAATACAGTATTGATGACAGTCCCGCTATGCTGAAACCCAGTGATACAAGTACTAGGAATACATGTAGATAACAATCTGAACTTTGACTTCCAAGTGTCCACACTGGTATTGAAAGCCTGTGTTGGGCACATCATAAGTCACACCATTGTATTCAGATCTGAGGTTTATATTACAGCACTGTACTTGAACCTCATCAGAACATTAAAAGAGTATAATGCTCTGTTTTACATGTAATTCACCAAACACATGCATCAGCTGGAGAGACCACAGAGGTTTCTCACCAAGAAAACACAGGGCCAACAAACCATGTCTTGACATATATGGATAGACTGAAAACCATGTTACTGTAATATGGATCATATAGGATGAGTTGAATTCTATCTGGCCTCCAGGCCAGTCTCTGATCGTGCCCTGGTGGGAATAGTGCACATCCACAAATCAGATATAGCTGATGATATCATCAGTGTCTGGTGAGGAGAATATGGTAATAGCAGTGTCCCACATGTTGGTGTAAAAGGTTTGCTGTAATGTCAGGCAGGTGCATAAACACAAAAACACCCCCGCCCTCAGTTGACTGCAGTGAGAACAGAACCCCTGTCTAAGTACACTGATGACAGAACTCTGTATTTATGGCAAGCACCACATCTCAAGTCTGACTTGGAGTGTCTCAGACAGCACTTTGTAGCTGATGACCTCAGCAATATCTGATGAGAAGAATATGGTAAGAACAGTGTCTCACATGCTGGTGTAAAAGGCTCCCTGTAATGTCAAACAAGAGCATAAACACACATACCCCAGTTGACTGCAGTGAGAACAGAACTCCTACCTACCTAAGTACACAGACTACAAAACTCTATATTTACTGCAAGTGCTAGAGCTCAAATCTGACTTAGAGTGTCTCAGACAACACTTTATAGCTGATGACATCAGCAGCATCTGGTGAGGAGAATATAGTAATACCAGCATCCCACATGCTTGTATAGAAAACTCTCTATAATCTCAAGCAAATATATAAACACACACACTCTGACTGCAGTGGGAACAGAACCCCTAAATATCTTAGTTCACAGACTACAGAGCTCAGTAATTTACACAAGCACCATGACACAAGTCTGACTTTTATAAGGGTGAAGGAGAAGTTATAGTGGATGACGTCAGCAGTGCATGCTTGAGAGAAGATATTGTGAGGTCTGTATGAAATGGATGTGCAAGCATGTGCAAGTATCAAAATACTGCCAATTCATGGGATTGGAGTGGTCACTGTAGGATATATATACTTATGCTCTTCTGGCTAGACACACACACACACACACACACACACACACACACACACACACACACACACACAGTTGATTGCAGTGACAACAGAAACCATACCTATCTAATTACGCAGACTACAGAGCTCAGTACTTTATGCAAGTGCCATGGCACAAGTCTAACTTTTACTAGGTTGCAGGACAACTTATAGTGGATGAAATCAGCATTGCATGTTGAAGAGAAGAGGTTGGGTGGCCTGTACAGGTTCAGTTCTTCATAGGTTCATAGGAGGTTACTAGGCGAATGGCCCTAGAGCTTTTACAGGCAGAGCAATTTTGTGATCAGCACGACTGCCCCTGTCCATGAGAGACATAGGTGCCACCCCTGGGGTGAATTTACAATCACCTATCCAGTTGTCAAGGTTGTGCTTGAATAAGGTCATTAAGAACCACTGCTTCACATGCAGTGGGAGCCTGTTACAGAGGAGTGGCAATTGCTGAGAGATATATATCTGTCTCTCCAGCATGTTCTGTTTATGCCACAGGCTAGGTTGAGATCCCTGGAGCAAGCTTTTCTTGTCCCATTTCATTTGTGGATGTCCTGCATTTCCAGTAGGGCAGTGTCTGAGACTCTCCTGTAGGCTAAGCATAAGTCACCACTCAGCAGCATGTATGATACTGAGTACATTGACAAGTCTTTCACTCTTTTCATGTATGTCATGTTTTGGAGGCTTTGGATTCTCCTGGTCAGAAAGTCTGTGTTTTCTCAAAATTGCTGCAGGTGTCTGGTAAGGTGCATGCAAAAGGGAGCATTGTTCTCAAATAGTGGTCTGATAAGGGTCAAGTACAGCAAGCTATGATCTCCCTGGTCTTGGATGTGATGCCCTTATTTATGAGGTGCACAATGTAGAATGTGTGTGTCTTACTACTATGGATCATAGTGATTGAAGTTTAGATTGCTATTGACCTGTCTCAAACCACGGACTTTGAGCTTACAGGGGTCCTATGTATATTATAATTAGTTGGGGTACTACTTTGCCAAAGGGGAAAATGAGAATTTTTTGTGTTAAGTTTCAGTCCTTGAGTTTGGCACCAATCATTTATTTTTGTCAGCCCTTTCTGTAATATGTTAACATCATTGGGGGACTCAATATTGTTTGTGCCCAGTTGATAGTAATCTGCAAAATTGTAAACCACAGTCCATCTACCTTCACCTAGACTTCAGAGGAATAGTATCCAAACAGTAGAGGGCCCAGCACAGATCCTTGTGGTACTCCACTGGTAACTGGTAACTGGTCTACTGGTGGAGGTAGACTCCCCAACTCTGACAGTGTGTGTTCATGAGCCAATTGGCTACCCATCTAGTAATGTATGGGTTAATCCCCAGATGAGAGATTTTCTTTATGATACCTGAATGGTGGATTGTGTCAAAGGCTTTGGCTAAATCAACATAGACTGTATGTCATATTCTCCCTCATCCAGGGCTTTGTGAACATTATCAAATAAGTCATTTAGTTTTAATAAGCAAGATCTATCCTTGAAAAAAACAAAATGGGTCAGGCCAAGGATGTTAAAGGTCATCTGTGTTCTTGTGGATAAGGTCCATGATGATTCTTTCCATAGCCTTGCAGAAAAGGATGGTTAGGCTTATGGGTCAATATTCCCATGGTCAGTTGATGGATGTGTAGGCATGTTCATCTGTGAAGATAGTTCTAGCTCTGCATGCTACCAGATTGACATGCATTGCATATCAGACAACATTTGATATTAATTTCTGTAGTGTAGTGGATATATGTGTGAAAAAGTACTGAGATTCCAGGGTTGAGGCAACACCTGCCTGAATTGTAAATATGAGACATATTATTAGATAGGGCCTTCAGTTTTTTATGTTTCCACATGTAGTTTCATGGCATAAAGAGTAAGTTGACAGTAAAGAGTACTAATACATGCTAATACTGATTTTGCATAGGGCAGCATCAAACAGTGAGTGTGCTTGATGGTTGGTAAAGTGTTTGTGCATGCAGGATACACAGTTCCATTACTTTCCCTGTTTGTGCATAGTTAAGCAATGTGCAAACATGAACCACATTACTAAAAGTCTGACAATTAGTACTGAGTCTATGAAACACATCTACTGCTTAGCTGACTTTGTGGCAGCAGGTGTAAATGCATTGACACATTTATTTTGGAGACCAGATGATACAGGTTTGAATCTAGCTGTATGTAATACTTTTAAATAAACAGTGATAGTGCAAAAACATTATTCTTTATAGTGCATTCAGCATATGTTATTGTACATGGATATAGCAGAGCGGAGTTAAGTGGCATTGCATGGAGGTAACCAGAGCATTGCAGAACCGGTCATTGTTGCTTGGCATTGGCACACGATGTCAAACTCTGCACAAACATAGAGGCCAAAAAATGAAGGGATCATTGCTTTTTCTGGTATTTACATATGTTGTGTGTGATTCTATTTTTTGACCAGATTGTAGGTGTTAAAATGGGGTGGATAGGAAAGTGGTGAAATGGGGAGCAAGCAGGGAGAAGAACAGAGGTAAAGAAATACAGACAAGTGCAGGGGGTATCCATTTTTTAAACAGTAAACACTTTTAATTTGTGCACAATATTAGCTGAATTTGTACTGTTACCTCCAGATAGAGGGGTGAGAACAACATAATCATGTATAGCCAATTGGACAAAATCAAGTGTGTCAAGAAGACACGTGTGTGAAATGGAGACCTATGTATAGGATGATTTTTTTTTTTTATTCAGTAAGGGAGGAATGCTGGATAAGGAATGTATGTATTTCTGTATCAGGTAAGTTGTGTAGATGAGGAAGTAAATGCAAACAAACAAGAGAAGACACAGGGACAGTGAGTGACACAAAAGGTTTGGGAAACCATGATTGGGGTGAGGGAGGGGACAACTTATGCTCATGCAAGTGAAACACAGTGAGAATTGAGTTTTCACCCACTGGACTGTCATCACTGACCCCTTACTCCACTGGCAGCTGGAATGCTTGACATCCTACATACCATGAGAGAGAGCAGCCTCTCCATCTGACATAGGCATACACCAGTGGTGTGGTGCATGACCCTATGCACCAACTCCAGCATCTTCCAGTGGCTGATGAAATCCCCACTTCTTTCACTGCTTCCAGAGGCACCACTGCACCAGCTGTTGGGGCAGCACTACCTAAGGGGGCATGTAGTGCAAGGGCAGCAGAGGCAGTGCTGCCTGATTGACTCCCAAACCTGCTGGGCATCAGTGTTGGAGTCGGAGTGGGGGCAAGCTGATCCTCAGGGGCTGGCTTACCCCAGTGTGCTGTGTAGTATTTAGTGATTTAGCACACATGGATGCCATGGATACATTTTGATGACACATAATAGAAAATAAAAATAGAAAGATAAAGGTTGGGGTGAGAGAAAAAAGGGATAAAATTAGTACCCTCATATGTGACATAGAGTGCATTAACACAATTATGCAACTATTTTATCTGAAGTATTACATTTAAGTAGATGCCCTAATAAATGCACACTATACCTACAGATTACAGAAAGTGATCTTTGAACATATGCATTTTCCAATTATACTGATTACAGTTAACAGAGGTGGCAAACTTCACGGCACCCATGTCAATGGAAAATAGATGCATGACTGCCAGATCATACACCGATGCACTGTACAAACATGTACATAAATGCATGGAACTAGCCATACCCAACAGAAACAAAACACTCTCCTCCAGAAAATTAAGCCAATCTGGTGGCCCCTGCCATTAATAAACTCTACAACAGAAGGAAAAAAATGTTGCAGAAAAAGGTGAAGTCCCAAGGCTGGAAAATCTCCCTTGTTAGCCAAAACAAAAAGTTGAGATCCCTCATCAAAACCTCTAAAGCCAGCTATGAAAGCAGAATTGCTGCAGACACTAAAAACAGCCACAAAGCCTTGTATAGTTATATCAAGAATCTCCACGACAATACACAGGTTTGCTTTGAGTTACTGCACAATGGTACCTCCTATACTGAGCCAAAAGATATTGCAAAAAAACTGGCTGACAGATTCAATGACAACTTTACTCCTCCCCCCCCCAAAGGACCAATCACAATACCGGAGGAATGCCAGGCACCCAGCATTACTGCAGCACAGGTTAAAGCTGCATCGTCTAAGGCCAGGAATACAGGTTCCATGGGACCTAACAATATCCCTGGATGTGTTCTACATGAACAACAAAGTGAACTGGCACCACATCTGTGTGCCCTGTTCAATCACAACATCACCTTAGGTGTTGTCCCTACCAAATGGCGCACTGCTACAGTTATTGCTCTCCATAAAAAAGGAGCAATTACAGACCCTGAGAATTATTGCCCCATTATCCTGATGAGTCTGATATGTAAGGCTATGGAGCACATCATCATGGACCTAATTAACAAGGATGTAAGGAATCTCCAAACTCTAGATCCCACACAATTTGGTTTTGTGAAAGGTAGATCATGCCTGCTCAACCTGGTTGACTTCTTTGAGTCAGTCACCAGAGCTGTGGATGAGGGCAAGGCAGTTCATACAGCCTACCTGGATCTGGCCAAGGCCTTTGATACAATTCTCCACTCAGGAATTATTGATAAACTCACCAAACTAGGCATCAACCCCTATATCACTAGGTGGGTTGCAAATTGGCTCACAGATAGAACACACAGTGTGAAAGTAGTGGACTCCAAGTCAGACTGCTGATCAGTCAGGAGTGGAGTCCCACAGGGATCGGTCCAGGGTCCTCTCTTGTTTGGCATCTACTTCTCAGAAATCCAGGTGAACACTGAGGGACTCTGGCTGACCAAGTTTGCAGATGACTGCAAGCTGAGAGCCATTAACTCCCCAAGTGATGTAGACATCTTGCAGAAAGGCCTCACTGAGACCAATGACTGGTGGTAAAACCATGGCCTTAAGCTTAATGCCATAAAATGAGATGTCATCCTCTTTGGGCAAAACTCAGTTCCCACTAATTACCACATTGATGGGGGCCCACTGAACACTGAAGGCATTACAAGAGATCTGGGAGCACAGGTTGACAACAACCTCTCCTTTAACCACCACATTGCCGCTATGGTCAGGAAGTCCTTCTATGTGGCACATCTCATTACCAAGGGTTTTGCATCCAGGAAGAAAGAGGTCATCATCTCTCTCTACTCTTCCCTCATTAAGCCAATCATCGAGTATAATGCCCCATTTGGCATGTACCTCACTAGACACATGCAACAGCTGGAAAGGCCACAAAAGTACCTCACGAAGAGGATCCTAGGACTTAAACACATGTCCTATATGGACAGACTCAAAAAACTCCAGCTATTCTTTGTCTCATGTTGTCTACTAAGAGGCAATCTCTCCTTGACTTACAAAGCCATGTCTGACCCAGCTCTGTTAGAAATGCTACATCTAAAGAAATCCCAATCCCTGTGCACCACACACTCCAGAGACCTCAGCCTCATTACCAAAATCAACAGAATATACTGGAGGGACAGGTTCATAACCCAGAGACTGCCGATGCTATGGAATAGACTTCCCATACATGTCAAGCAGAGCACCTCACTGGCCCTTTTCAAGAGAAATCGTGGTGAGTGGATGGGAAATAGAAATTTCACCCCGGGGATCACTCCAGTGGCTCTACTTGATAGAGGCACCGGGAACTAATGTCAGGAGACACAATGCCAGGGCACTTCTATGGGCTAAGCTTGTAAAGGCTCCAGGGCCATTAGCCTAGTACACACCTGAACATATGAACTTGTATATGCATAAATTTAATTTAATGTAAATATTATTAATAAAATGCACTGCTGTATAGTTATGGCTCACGGTATTTGAACGCAGAATCTCTGACTAAAGTTTTATAGTTGACTCCTAAAGTTGGTTTGCCCTACAGACTAATGCATGCATACCTGCTTTTACTGTTAGGCTATACATGCTCAATTTCCTACAATTGTATAAAAAATCTATCTTTTAACTTCTAAAGCTACAATAATACTTCTCTTGTGCTGCATACATGCAACTTGCTTCTCAGTCTCTCCATTCGAGCAGCATGAGCATGTCTATTCAACTCTATGTCATCATTAGCTAGGGAAAGAACAGAAAAGAACAGAACAGCATTATTCATACCAGTTTTGCTTATATTTAGCTTTCAAAGTATTACAAATAGTCTCTTATTATCATACTTACACAGCTGTGGTATTTCTGCAGTCTCAAAGTTAGTCAACCAAAGTTAAGGATAGCCCTTTTGCACCTGTGTAGATCATTAAAATTATGCCTACAATGTTCTCCAGTGTGTGGGATGCTGGTAGCACTGGATACAGCCTGATCCAAACTACTCCATGCCTCAGACTTGTACTGGGAGCCAGAATAGTCCCCGTGCATAAGCCTTTCATTGTGGTCATTTACCTGGAGTCCAGTAAATATCCTAGACTCCTGGACACCCCACCTCTGCAGCCTAAACTGAGCACCTTCCCCACTAACTCCAGACATGTCTAACACCTGACCTAGAAAATGAAAAATATTGCTTTCCTGTAAATTCCAATTACTGCATTTATTGGTAGTGTGCAAACCCGAGCAACGATGCCAACTGTGTTTTCACCATGTTAAGAGGAGAGCAGCAGTACCAAGCAAGGATGAAATATATATTTAAAATAGGAAGGTTACTCTGACACTTGACCTTAGTTTGAGGGGTGTTTGCTGATGTAGCTTGGAAATATATATTGAAACTTGTAAGGTAATTGTTAGGTGAGTTAAGTTTGCAGTCATAAATGTCATGACCTGACACATTTGCTTTTGGCTTTATACACTGATAAAATTGATTTTTAAAGTGTGGGATTCAAACCTAGGCATAAGGGACAAACCATTTTCTTTCACAGTGTTGATTTTCCATCTTTGCCACAGAAGAAGTCCTGATCAGACATAGTCATGAATCATTCTTAAATACAGCTGACAGTTTGAGGTGAAACACATGTATGTATGTGACCTGACAAGGTTCTTGTAGATAGATCCAGTTGTATATGTGTCTTATTTCATTTTCAAGGCCATGCAGGTCCAGATAGCAGAATTGTACATACAGAAATGTAGTACACAGTATACCCTCAGTCATACATCTGAAAACACAGTAATAGTGTCTTATCTCTCTTACATATAATTAATTTCAGTTCTGCTATCTAAAGTGTTACATAAGTGAGAGTGAATATAAAGGGGAAATGGAACAATAGCAAAATATCTGGCATGTCCTGTATTAGGACTCACGACCATGTGTATGGCAGTCCTACACTTACACCTGTTACCACAAGAATGTTGAAATAACACTTGTCTATTTTACAGTTTATTGCTATAAGCTGCACTGTCACAACAGTAAAAATAGATTGCAGACACTATACTAGGACACAGGACCATTTGTACTCCAGCCCTACACTTACACCTGCTGCCACAGGACTAGTGGCCTGACATTACCATAAATTCCTACTCATTCTTAAGTTATGTCTGTTAACTACCACACAATGCCACTTAGTGTGCTTGTGCAGTCCCCAACATAATTAATTGAATACATCTGTTTTCAGTTATTGTCTGTGTACATGCTGTCTGCAGGTGTTCCATGACTGCAGGTGTTGAGAAACCTTGCTAACCACCATGCAACACAGCTAACCGGCAATGCACAATGGAAAGCAAACACTGCAGCACTCTTTCATTTTTAACCTTTGCACTTTTATGGACACCCTGTCTGCAGGTGTTCTGTCTGCTTCCTGTGTGGCCACTAGTCCAGGTTTGAGCACTGCTAAGCATCACTCAAATGAGAAAAGCACAGCCAAACCTGACATTCATTTTCTCCATTTCCCTAAGCCACTCACCACACAAACACTGGCCAAAAAAACGGGGGGGGGGGTTGGAATGAAGAAAAGCATTCTATGAAATAAATACTAGAAAATGTTTGTTAGTGCACACAAAATATTTCTACATAGGCCTGGATTTGAACTCTCACTCCAATGAACCTTCAGAACACATTAAGGGTGCCTTATCCCTCTTTGCCACACAAACAGCTTTGCATCAGATGACTGAAATCATTCTGCATACATCAACTGCAACCTCATCCAGAGTACTAAGAAACCACATAGCAGTTATTTGTACATGTATTCATTTTGGATGTAGTACACTGAGTTATCACACAAGCATTTATGACTATTGCTTGCAAAAATGCAGCACTGTCTTACCTCTCTGTACTGCTGTCTTATCTGACCAGTAATCTGAGACATGCACCATGTAAGCCATTCTATATTCTTGTCCTTAAAATGGGTGAGGACATTAAGTGGTAAGAAAATACAGTTGTCAAAAAATGAAGGGGAGGTTGAATGTTAATGAATGGAACCTGTGAATTGTGTGCTGCTTACTTACATTTTCACCCTTGAAAAAATTACTTCTGTACACTTTGTAAGTTTAACCTGACACAAGCACTGGAGGCAGGGCAGTCTGCATTGCTTTAGTGTTTCCCTTATCCATACTAGTAATCACTTACAGTTGCAATCTATTATAAACAAACACTGAGGAATTGCCTGCACTATGTTTACTTCAGCAACACAAAGCCAAGTATTTGGGATTCAGTAATTCTAATGAGTCCACACCTCATTTGCATCTTCAACATGCTAACAGCCCCAAATCTACACCATAAAAAGGCAACTGTGTAGCTAAGGAACCAGAAGGTGAGGAAACTTGTTTATGTGCAGAACACAGAAGAGGCTATTACTTTGGGGTATATCTGCATAGAAGAATACTGAACTGGAGAAGGTATGCTTGCACTGCACATGCTGAAATGCCATTAAAAAAAATCTGTTTCCTATATGTGTTTCTGATATATATATATATATACATATATATATATATATATATATATATATATATATATATATATATATATATATATATATATATATATATATATATATATATATATATATATATATATATATATATATATATGCATATGCATATATTGGACACAGCACTCACAGCAAGAGGTTCTCTGGTTCAATTCTTGGCTGGGGTGCCTTCTGTGCGGAGTCTGCATGTCCTCCCTGTGTTCATGTGGGTTTCCTCCGGGTGCACTGGTTTCCTCCCACATTATAAAGACATGCATCTGGACCGTTTCTCCCCCAACCACCGCTGAAAATTGGCTTTGGTCCAAGTCAGACTTTCCTAGTTAACAAATGTTAAATAAATAAATAATATATAGGTTCATAGGTTCATAGGTTCATACTAGGCTATCTGCCCTAGGGCATTTATAAGCCTAGCCAGAATGTGTTTGGCTTTCGCCACCCATTTTAAATTTATTTTGCTATGCCCTTTTTCGAGGTTAGTATACTGTGCCTCTATCTAACAGTGACACAGAAGTGATACCCGGGGTAAACCTACGATCTCCCATCCACTCATCAAGATTCCTCTTGAAGAGAGTCAATGAGGGACTCTGCCTAACCTGGACTGGGATTTTATTCCAGAGTGAAGGGAGCCTCTGGGTTATGAATCTGTCCCTCCAGCATGTCCTATTTATTTCAGTGCTGAAGTTCAAGTCTCTCGAGCACGTAGCTCGATGGGATTTGGATTTTCTGAGGTGCAGCATGTCCATTAATTCCAGGTTGGACATGGCTTTATACGTCAGGCACAGATCGCCTCTGAACAGGCGGTATGCCACTGAGTAGAGCTGGAGTTTCTTTAACCGGGCAGCATATGGCATCTGTTTGAGCCCTTTGATCCTCTTGGTGAGGTACTTTTGGGGTCTTTCCAGTTGCTGCAGGTGTCTGGTAAGGTACATCCCAAAAGGGGCATTGTACTCAATTATGGGCCTGATGAGGGATGAGTAAAGAGGCATGATATATATATATATATATATATATATATATATATATATATAGATATATATATATATATATATATATATATATATATATATATATTATATATATATCTATATATATATATATATATGTGTGTGTGTGTGTGTGTGTGTGTGTATTAATTAGCAAATGCTACTATCTGTATGCATTACTTCGAAGTGTACCAATGGCATGGACATGTTTGTTAGTCCATTTCACAGCTATACTCGATTGGCAATAGCTTAAAATGGAATGTTTTGTTTAATCTGTACACATTTCAGGGACAGTTCATTTGATAGCACTTTTAGCATTTCCCTGATGGTTTGCAAAATATGCATTTGCCTGTTCTTTTGGGGGTGGAGGAACAAAGCTGCATTTCTATTCTGGCACAAGCAAGGATTTGTTGCTATTGTTATTCTCTGTTGTTTTGCATCCACCCTTGCTTTGTGTGTGAATTCCTATTGTTCATATTTCAAATATCTAGACTGTTATATGCTTCTGAAGTTGTTAATACTGAAATGCTACCTTTTCTGTTTTATCTAGGAACAGGTATTTTTATTAATGTGATACTTTGTGTATTAATTATCCTGTTGTCTTTCAGGACACCGAGGACAATGGCACCGATGTGTCTCAATCCCCAAAAGCCACCCTTCAGTGACTCTTAAAATCAGGCCTTTTAGGCCACATGGTGCCTTTCTGCTTGAGAGGGGATATAGAGATATGTCACGCAGAATGTAAATTTGGCAGCAGATAGTTGCAGATGTGAATGCAGGAAGCAGCCAGAATAGGATATATGATCAGGTGTGCCTTAGGGCCACTCACATGATCTCATCTGCACAGAGGAGAGCAGATACAGTGACCTGTGATTGGATGGATACTGAAGGGGCCTGCCACAGAGCCACCACTAACAGCAAATTAAGAGTTGCTGTTCACTGACAGGGATCCAGACAGCTCCCAGTAAAGTGCAGAACAGTGTGTCCTTGACATTGGTGCTACTGTTTCAGGGACAAAAGGTGTGTCCCAGGAGGAGCTTCCAGGTAGGCTTATGCATCTCAATTGTTAAATACATTTGTATAGTAAAATATTTACATCAATTGGTTAGTTCTGTTTAACAATAAATTGGTGGGGAGGGATTGTAGATTGATACAGTTAACAACACGTTCTGATTGATTACACATGAGGCTTAGGTTGGACTTGTCATCCAAGTTCTTATTGAAAGTATACTTAATGGACATATAAAGGGGAAATATGTTACCCTTTGTGTTACTGTTAATTGTGATGATATTGTCCTTATATTTTGCTTAACTTCTTCCAGGGCCATCCTACAATCATCTGCACATGATAAGCCAAACATTTTTAAATCAGTTGTGATGAGCAGTTCAAAGAAATATTTAGTTTGTGATGTCGGTGTCAAGACAGTTATGTGTATTGTTGTACTGTATATAACAGTGACACCACTGCTAGTTTGTTAGCATATATTAGAATATAGTAGCGTAGGTATTATTTTTTCCTATGTTTATTGCTTTTATCACAGGTGATCCTGAGAGTGGAAGTGTGGAATTTCTACCACCTGATGTCAGAGTATCAGCAGACTCTGATGATGATGGTGGCCAAACAGAGGCACAGTTGTGGGGTGCAGAGGTTGAATCTGACACTGAGGTTGACATACAGCCATCCCCTGTCATTCCATTAGACAAAGCCAGTAGGCATACACCTACCCATTCTAGTGAGACTTCAGCTATTGGACAACTGGAGTGTGAGGCAATCAATCAGGAAAGTGTGGTTATTGTGGCTTCAGTGTGTATTGACTCTGGCCGTAGCCAAAGTGTGGGCAAGGTGCCATGCAGGAGGGTTGTTAGGGGTGCTCGGAGGAGGCCTACTGTCCATCCTCTACCTGATCTAGATGTTAATCCCGGGCCACTCAACATATGTTGCTAAATTGAGGGCATTAGGTAATCATCAATACTTTTGAGAGGTATGACTATGTGAATCTTTGAGGCCTACTACTTAATAATGGACACATATAAGTCACATAAGTCTCTGCTGTCACGTGATAAGGTAATTTCTGTACAAATCAGCCACATTTTACTTGTTTATACTACCAAGTAACAACATGCAAGGATATGCCATTCATTTGTGCTGTTACACAATGCAACCCATGTTCAACACTTAACTTGGAAATCCAGCAGTTGCAATAGTCTTAGTTCAGGGTTGACTCTGTCTAATGGTAGCAGTACACAGCCATTACATGGATAGATAAAGGCTATGAGCATTGCCTAGCATCAATGTTACTATATGTATGTGCATAGGAGGAAGGTTTTAGCCCCTTAGTTGGTGAGTGAGTGTGTTATGCATTGCCTTTTAGCCAATGCAAGGGCATATTGTGCATGCCTATTTCTGTCTACACACAGAGCTGCTGCTGTTTCTTCCTCTGATCCTCACCTGCGTGTGGCTGTGTGACCTTGCCATTGGTGGTGGGATGTGTGCCCCTTTCCCTTGTTGATCCTGCTGAAGTTGTTTTCTCAAGATGATGTTGAGCAGCATAGCACATATAGTGAATATTTCAGTACATGTACGTGGATTGTACTGCAGGGCCCCCGCAGATGTATCTAGGCACCAGAACCACAAATTTAGCAGCCCAAACATACAGTCTGTGATATTTCTGGTTTTGATGTGTGCCTCATTGTGACATTCTTCAATGAGTTTATGAGTATTTCTGATGGGTATCATCAGCCAAAGTCCCAATGCATAACCTGCATTCCCCAGTAAATGACCCTGTGGGATACCCCCCGTGAACATCTGATACAGTTGGGAGGTGTGCCAGATATGTTAATCATGGTAACTGCCTGGGGTGCTGGCACACACATTCAAGATGATTTCCATAACATTACACATGACTTGGCAGTTAAAGTGGAAGCCCTTTCTATTTAAGTAAAGCCTTCCATTTTCCCAGGGTAGTACCTTAATTTCTACATGTGTGCAATCTATGGCACCCAGTACTTCAGGACAGTGTGCTACAGTGTAGAATTCCTGCATATTTCTGGCCCTGTTCTCAGGAGTATGGGGAAAATATATGTTGCCTCTGGCATGTTGTCACATAACATTCAGGAGCTGATAGAGGATCCTGGATGCTGATGCCAGGTAATGTAAAATTATTTTGATTAGGATGAAAAACAAGCACTTGTATCTCACCCACCTTGTGAACTGTGAACTACTGATTTCTTCTGTGCTCCCTATTGTTTCTTTTGAAATTGTAGCTTGGAAAGGATTGATTTCTAGAAGTATTCTAAAAGCTGCTACTTGGTCCTGTGTACATACCTTTAGAAAGTACTATAAGATTCAGTCCTTTTCTAGGTCTAGATCATGCTTTGCTTGGACCATTCTTCAGGGGCTCCTGGACCCTTCTCCTTCCACTTCTCAAATATAGGCAACTATGGTAATCTACCCTTATAGCTAAGGCTACTGCAACAGTGACCAGTATGATGAACATAGTACAGCTGTGTAAGTTGAACTTACCATAACAGTAGGTGTTCAAATGATTACTGTTGCAGTAGCTGCTCCCTCACTCCATCCCTCTTGTTTTTAGTGTGTTTTTTATGCCAGGGTGTGGACGTTTATTTTTTTTATTCCTAGCCTTGTACTTTCAGGACTCTGCCTCCCTCTCTCTGCTGGCAGGAATGTTTTGAAGGGCTTTGTGACCAAACTTGTCTTTTATTCAGCTCAGCTTGAGCTGCTTGACAGTTTGGGGATGCGGAAGGTGCCATGAAGCTATGCATATATTTATCAAGGTATAGTCATTTGTAACATGCCATACATAAAATACCATACTTGGTAGGAATAAAGCTGTGAGCTTATTTAATTTTATGTTGCACTAAAATTGCCAAGACTAAAATAGCAGTCTTAGGTGCATAGTCATTGCCCTGATCCACTAGAAGAGCTTGACATGCTCTTTCATGGTCTACCTCTGAAAGAATAACAAGTATATGATTTTATATTTTATGAATGCAGCCAAATATCGAAGCAGCTATGGCAGAATGCTGACAGTCTCAAACCAAACCAAGTTATAAATCCACATAATGTTCACAGTCTCAGGCCAAGTCAAGTTATAAATCCACGTCTTATTTCCAGATACAATCCCTTTATTGCAAATAAATCACAACAGGTAAGCACTTTCACAAATTTCTGTTTGCTTCATCAGAACATAAACAAGCAGACTCAGCTCCCCACTTTTTATACTCATGCAAATAGTCAAACTTGAAATGAACAAATCACAGTCAATCCATTATTCAAAGCACCTCCCAACTATTAAATTAAAGCACTCACAGTAAAATATACATCTAAGATGCATATAAAATAAGCATAAAATAACTTAGAATCAACATAAAATAAATTAGAACTAGCATCATAGAATTCGGTGATGTCAATTTATTTCATGTGTTCATTTTAGCAGTCTCCCATTTTTAAACTTGGAAACAATGGAAAGATTGTCATTCAAACCCTGTCCTATATGTGCCCCCAGTCTTATTATCCAGTCAAGCTCTCTCTCCTCTGTTCTTGAACTGATGTCACCCATCCTGACATCCTCTTTAACTATTTCTAGTACGTTAAACTGAAAGTGATATTCAGCTCCACAAGATAGGATATGTTTAGCAACAGCACTATAAGTTTGTTCTCTTTTCAAACACCTCCTTTCTGAAGTAGAGAAAAGCCAGTTAATTTAAGGGCAAATCTGAGTGTATCCAAGCATTCATCCAGGACTAGTTTGAAGGAAGATATTGAATTACATTGCTTAACCTGCAAAGGAAGATTATTCCAGAAAAGGGGCTGGCACTGGGTGATTAATCTGTCTCTCCATAATGTTATTTTTATCTTCTAATGAAGGCTCAGGTTTCTGGTTGTAGTGTTAGCTGTTCTGTGTTACTTAATGAGATATACAACGTCAAGGACCACTGTCTCTCTAAAGGAATGGTAATGGAGTTATTGATCACGCCTCAGCAGTCTATATGACAGAGTACAGTGACAGGGCTTTGAATCTCTGTAGGTAACTAAGGTTCTTAAGACCACAGATCTTTTCCGTTAGTTAGGAATCTGTGAGGCTTTTTGATTTTGTTGATATATCCCAAGGTATATTCCAAAAAGAGCATTTCACTGTATAAAGGGACTGATCTTAGGTTATTATATGTGCCACGCAGAAGGATTTACTGAATACATATCCCACATGATGATCAAAGGAGAAAGATGTTATCAATCCAAATAATTAGGTCCCTGACTAATTTTTATTTTGTAAGGGAGTATTATCCATACTGTGTATTGTGAGTGACTGCCATTTTCCAAAAGAAATAATACTACTCTTCTTAGGTTTCAGTTCAGGCCCAGTATCCGTTCATCAGGTAGCAGTTTCTGGAAGGTACAGCTATTTCAGGGTGTTTTGACAATCACACCCAGATTGATGTCCTCTAGTTTAAATAGGGGACCTGGTTATCAGTTTTGATATCAGAAGTAGAAGCAGAAGAGTAGATGGTCCATTACAGACTGCTGAGGAACTTCAAGGGTTACTGCAGTCCTATATGAAGAGGCAGCTGACATACAAATTATGTGGGTTCTGTCTTTTATTATTATTGACTATCCATCTTACTACGTAAGGATCTATGTCTAAGGCAGATAGTTTCCTTGCAATTTTAGCATGCGATATGATACTGAAAGCTTTGGTCAAATTAAGATAAGCTATATGAAAAGCAAGACAATTGTCAACAGCCTGTATGAACTTGTTGAAAAAAGTTAATTAGATTTATCAACATGATCTCCCCTTGACAAAGTCAAATTATCGTGTGTCAGGTCTAATGAAATCTTTGATATCATAATTAATGAGATTGGTTATGATACACTCTATCACTCCATCAGACTCAGTAAGGCTAATTGATCATATATGTCCAGGGTCCATGGTAGAATCATACTTGCTAAGGGACATCACCCCACAAGTTCACCAGTATTTGAGAACATAGCCTGTGGTTGAGCTAAGGTTAAACAATTTATTGATATGTTTGTTGTGGTCATGTTTAAATCACTGAGGTATATTGTCAGGACCACTGAAGGAAGTTTTTTTTCTTTCATTTTACTAATTTCTACATGATACAGCACTCTGCGACTTAAGAAGAAGATGTACTATAACTAGTGAATACATCTGAACAAAGCAGAAGCAATATCAGCTATAAAGGTAGGGAATTGTTGAACAGTGTTTTCATTCAAGGGAAAGATCAAATCCATTTTTTTATTGGCATTACCTCCCATTTCCTACCAACCATCAACTCCCCAATGATTAGCCTAAAAGTTGTTCTGTTCTCGGGCATATAACCAACCACAGGAGTTAATTTTCCAGGCAGGCATGACCCTCCTCTAGCAACTAACATGCATTTTCATGTACAATTATGCTGGCTATGTCTTCTTGTGTGGGCATGCAGATTCTCGCACGTGCTCCATGAAGGCTAATACTCGAGCAAAGTATGTGTCTGTAGCCCATACTTTGCATGCCATGTGTCTCCTCCAGCATCTACTAATGCTATAGTAGTTGGAGCCACCTTCTTCCCTCCAGAATTGGTAAGCCAATGTTGACTCCTATTCATCTGCTAAGTATAATTTATTAGCATGTAAGTTTATAGGTTCATAGGCACATATAAGGATATTGATCTATGGAAACCTTAAGAAGCATCGCCTTACATTCCCATGATAGCTTTTAGCCCTTATAGTTTGTGCATGAGTAACCCAGAGATAGGCTGGACCTAGACATGTTGGGACATTTTCATGCTGTTCCTATCCATGAAGGACAGTGGTGTTAATCCAGGGGTGAATTCTTAATTACCTATTCATTCATCCATCCAAATTACAACAGTGACCAATTTCAGGCTCACCCCTGGTAAAAATAAAAAAAATTTCACAAATGAAAAATATAGAAAATGTAAACAATTACAGAGTAGTTCAGATTAATTACATGGAAACACAATGTGTATATACATTCTAGTGAACTAGCACTGTGCAATGCACAGTCAAGCAGGGTGTAATATACAATATATAAATTAATTTTTAAAGTGTGTCAGTTTTCAGTAAATGTTCAGAGAGGTGAAGAAACTTGTAAAGGAGAAAAGTTAGGTGATAAGTTTTGTGTTTAAGCAGGAGCATCTGGCTTGGATAAAGAAGTACTTTTTGAGTTGCATTCTGAATTTGGAATAAGTGTTGATTTCCTTAATGTCAATGTGGAGCACTTGGCATACAGTAGGTGCCTGAGAGGAGAAAGCATGTAAAGGGCTATGGAGTTTGGTTCTTGGGATAATGAGGGGGGGGGGGTGGCTTGTGAGTAGTGTCCTAGGTTGTATGAGGAGTTTTTTTTTTTTTTAGAGTCTACCTGCAAGGGACGTAAATGTGAAGAGCTGGAGAAGTTTGTAGAGTTTGGATCCTAAAAGTAGGTAAGATCTTTCTTTCTTTTATGAATAGACATTTTCCATATTCTAGGGTGATATAGTAATGATCATAGAGAGATGTGTTTGTAATGAATCAGCAGATGCTGTTAGAAATAGCCTGAAGTGTGATAATGCTTTTCCTTTGTGACAGAAGCAAAAATTGGGATCATGTATTCAAGTTAAGAAAGGAAAACTCCTTTGACAATAGCTGCCGTAGCTTGTTCCATTAGAATAGGGGAGACTTTTTTTTGCCCAGAATAGTAGGGAGCTTACTTTGGTTATTGATTTCTTTATGTGGGAATGGAAGTTTATTAAACCATAGTCATAGGAATTTGAAGGTGGAGGTTGTCTCTATGGAATGATTGTGTAGGTCAAAGATAGTTAAAGAACTAGGTGCTTGGTGAATTTCCTGCAGAGTACCAAAATGCATATTTTTTTGTCTTGGTGGGGTTGAGAAGTAGTTTATTGTTTATGGTTTATTATTAGCTTTGACTTCAAACATTTACATGCCAAAGAGAAGTGGCACAAGTACTGAACCCTGGGGTACACTACTAGTACTAGGTCTTTTGGAGACGGTACAGCCACCCAACCTAATTGACTGGGATCTGTTTGTGAACCAATTTGCTATCCAATGACTTACACAGAGATTGACATTTAATTTGTAGAGTTAATCGATGATTCCTGAGTATGGAGTGGTGACAAACACTTTTTGCAAAGTCGTGTTATATGGTGTGTACTGTTTTGTCCTTGTCAGTTGCTTTACTAACTTTTTCAAAGAAAATGTTTCTCTTCATATAGTCAGGGGAGATACATTAACGTAATTTTCCCCCACATGTACTATGATTATGTCATACATGTGCTTGTGGTACAGACACTTAAGTGCTTATGTGATATGACCTATTCTGGCATACCTCTCAACTGCACAGATTTTTGCAGAATGTCCATTTTTTTGCCTTATATTTTTGGTCTGTTTCTCATAAAATTGTGGTTTTCTGGCAAATTGTTGAGAGTTGAAGTCAAAGAATAATGACAGACATTTGAATTTTAGACATTATACCCATGAGAAAATTCATGCTAATGCAAAAACTGTTATTCTATCAACTTTCTAAATTTATATAAGAGCAATGTTTAAAAAGTGCTCCTATTTTTGGGCCTTTGCTCCCCCATTATTTATGGTTTTGTCCGGATTTCTTGCTCTAAGAGGTTGAGAGGTATGCCTGGCACCTGACAGACAACTGACCCTGACCCTCTCTTTGCACAGCGTAGTGAATAGTTTGTCAATGCATCTCATGTGACTAAGATATTGGATTGTGTGGAGAATTGCCTTATGGGCATTTGAAATCAGTCAGTGTGATTCTTAGATCTATGTTTCATGATGAGTGTTGCCTGCAATAAGTTTTTGCGATGCAGAGAGTACTTATTTCTTAGGTTGCATTATGGAAGCCTAGAGCCTCAGTCTACGTAGGTCTATTATGGGTTTAGTCTGAGATGATTGCTTTATTTAATGAGTTGTGTGGCAATGACAACCTGTTTGTTATTTATTGTGGTTTGATAAGACAGCTTTGCCTCCAATAACATTGTATAACAGCATTGCTTACACAGTATGTCTGCTGATATAAACAGAAATGGGATGTCAGTAAACATGAGACAATTGCTACATTTTATCAGGATGCCCCTTTTAACCAGGCTGGTTACAGAGACAGCTGCAAAATGCAAATCCATCATTCTGGGTGTTTAGTAATGTAGGCTGAAGGGAGCGTTTTGATTATAGGACTGGAGTTGATTTACTGGCGATGCTACTCATCTAAAACAAACAATCTTAGTCTACAGATAGAGTAAAGTACAACATAACAGGAACCAGAGCATCTTTGCACAACGACTAAATAGTTAAAGTACAATACAAATTGGGGGAGTAATTTGTATAATAAATATTAAGGCTCTAAATGCTGTCATCGCTGCTATTCTGTCAGCTGCACAACTGTGTGATAGACAACATTGCACCAAACAGCCTTATTTAAAACAGAAAATAAGCACCAAAATTCTCAAGAGAGCACTCCAACAAATAGCATGACACTTAATGTTTTCTTTTTAGCAAGTGACATCTACAATTAGCCCAGAACCTTCATTTGCCACCATAAGGGACCAGTAAATGAATTACAGCAAAAAAATAAATTTATTTAGCAGTAAGAACAGTGCAAGCACTTTCAATACACTCAGCATTAAGCAGTTATATCAAAGGTCCCTTAAATGGCAAAAATGCAGTGCAACTACTGATTGGAATTACTAATATAGGCTTAAAGACCTTAGATAAACCAAATATAGACTGTTAAAATGAACATGAAACCAGATCAAAAATGAAAAATATTCACTTACCATTGTTGCTGAATTAAAATAAATGTAAAATATGATGTTATTAATTTATTTATTTGCTTACTTACATGGCATACTACTCCTGGTATGCTCAAGTTGCCACTAACTTCAATATTTTTATTTCATTTTCATTTTGTTTTCAGCAGGCATTGCTCTTGTTTGGTTGTTCTTCAATGGCTTTATATTTTTTGTTGATCATTGATCTCATGTATAACATTGGACAAGCTGTGGATCAGATATGTATATTGGTTAAAAAAAAAATCTCTGTGTTTTTCTTTATATACATCTCCCTCTCTCTCTCTCTCTCCATATATATATATATATATATATATATATATATATATATATAGAGCAAGAGAGATAGATAGAGAGATACAGTATATATATATATATATATATATATATATATATATATACACACATATATATATATATACATACATATATATATATATATATATATATATATATATATATATATATATATATATATCAAGAAATCCGAAGTTCCCAGAGTATGTATAAACCAGTCCCTTAACCAAAATGTATAGGAAGCAGAAACAAAGTCTATGTGAAAACGCTGTTATTTAACTTTCCAGTAAATTGCGTTTCAGTAACAGTTGAAAGCATGTGAGAATGTTCAGTTGCTTACTCAAATATAAATATGCTGGTTTCTAAATACCTGTTATTTTCTTTACAGGCATTAAGTATGCCAATGTCCTAAGTGAAAAACAGACCTTAAAACGCTATTGTAGTGTTTTCAGTAGTAGCGTTGTATTAATCTTGCACATGTTTTTTTTCCTTGTCTCTGTACATGTTTTTTTCCTTGTCTCTGTAATAAAACAAAAAAAAATCGCTTGTTTTCCCACCTTACTGAACTAGAGTAGTCCAGTTTCAGAGTTGCTGATCCCTGGGCTTTGTTTTTAGTTCCTGTTACTGATCCATTGCCTTATTAGGGAGGAGGGAAGTTTCTTTGCTTACCAGTGGGAGTGGGAAGCACTGAGCAACCTTTCTGTCCGATTTGGTGAAGTTTCAGCCAGAAACTAGTAGTCCATTGGTCGTTTTGGGCCAATTCCTAGCTCCTTTCAGCCCCCTGCTATAAAACATGCTAAACACGTTTTCCAGCTTGTACCAACTCAGCACAGATCCTCGTGGTGGCCTGCAGAGTGATCCAAGCAGCAGAGAGCTAAAAGAGTGACTTTCTACCAGATATAAGTATTTTTTGTGGCTTTCCCACTGTTATTTAAGCTAGCGACTGCATTTCACCTGTTTTACTGCTACTTTAAGTGATTTCTGCATTTTACACTGTTTATTGCACTTTAAGTTACTAATTGTTGCAAATTGTTTCTGTAGGCTACACACTAAAGTGCGCTAGCCGATTTACAGCATTTATAGCATTTACTGTCTGTTTTTTTTTCCTTGTCTCTGTAATAAAACAAAAAAATCTCTTGTTTTCCCGCCTTACTGAACTAGAGTAGTCCAGTTTCAGAGTTGCTGATCCCTGGGCTTTGTTTTTAGTTCCTGTTACTGATCCATTGCCTTATTAGGAAGGAGGGAAGTTTCTTTGCTTACCAGTGGGAGTGGGAAGCACTGAACGGCCTTTTTGTCTGATTTGGTGAAGTTTCAGCCAGAAACTAGTAGTCCATTGGTCGTTTTGGGCCAATTCCTAGCTCCCTTCAGCCCCCTGCTATAAAACACGCTAAGCAACGTGAAGCGATTTAGCGGAGTTACCACTGTTGCACACAAGAGCAGCGGCGGTTAAACAAGGTTAAACTATTTGGGCCATCTAAATTCCACTCTTCCAATTTTCCCATAGAACTACGTTCCTCGAGCTGTACTGCTGATCTAACCAGCATATCCTATAACTGAAAAGTTCATCTCTACTTGATTCCCAAGTAGACTATTCTCTATCTGTAAAGCCTAGCACTTACTCCTACAGTACTTGCACCTTGATAAAGCACTCTTATTATAGATAGTACCCCACCAGCCTAAAACCCACTTCCCCCGGAGTCCTTTGAAAGTCTCTTTATCTACTACTTCTAGTATGTCGAGTGATCAGTTGCTAGTGTCCTCTCCAGCTCAACTGGTGAACCTGGGAATATTGAGGCAATGTTACAACTGCCTCATGTACACAGACAATCCTCTCCTTCTCCCACAAAACACAAATACATGCGAGAGATGCAACTATATGGCCAAACTGGAGGCTGAGCTCTCTCAACATAGGACTGGCAAGACCAGACAGGAGGAGAAGGTAACCACACACAATACATACCCAGTCACACATGGTACCATCACAACTTCAAATCATACACATACTCACACAAAGACATACTCGGAGGCTCTGATCAAAAATTTACCAAAACAGCAGAGGCCACCAAAGCAGACACCCAAACAACTACCACCTCACGACCCAACACATGCAACACATAGACCACACAGTCAGAGTGTCAAACAGTCACAGCCCTTAAGGCCAAACAAAATGCCAGACACACTTGTCATTGGTGATTCCATAGTCAGACACACTGACGTCCCGCTCACCAGACTGAGTAAAGAGAAGGTCACAGTAAGCTGCCTGTCGGGCGCTAGAATCCGCCACATAACGCAAGCACTCAGGTCTCTCAACAGCAGGTACAAGTACGACTCAGTCATTGTCCACGCTGGTGTCAACGACCTGAGACGTACCTCCTTGGACTACATGAAAAGGGACATCGAGGAGCTCTCTGATTATGTAGCCCAGGCAGGTATGACCCTGACCTTGAGCAGTATCCTACCTTCACCTAGAATGATGCCACAATACAGTGATAAGATGATCATCTTTAATAATTGGCTTAAATTCTGGTGTCATTCAAAGGATCCAATGTCTGTCTGCCTGGGATGACATGCTGGACAAGCCAAGCTGCTTCAAGGGACGGCTTGCACCTGTCACCCTGGGCTTCCAGATATTGGCAAAGGCTCTTGCCACCCCATAGTGCCTTTTTAGGCAAGGCTCAAATTCTAAACCTACCACTCTAGAACACCAAAAAGGAAATAAACTAAGGGTAATGCTGCTCAATGCCAGAAGTCTCAATCTCAAGATGCACGCACTCGAGGCCCTTCTCAATATGGAGAACATCGATGTCTGTGCTGTGACAGAAACCTGGTTCAAGGCTCCTGAGAGCACCCCAGCACTAACAGGTTTCACCTCATATCATGCGTTCTGGCCCCAAAATCCGGACAACACCAAGAAAGGAGGGGGGGGGGTGTCCATATTCATAAAGGACACCCACACCTCAAGGTTGGTGGCAACGCACGATGCATCGGAGATCATCCAGGTGCAATTAACCATAGGCAAGACTGCTCTGCAATTTGTAGCATGTTACAGGCCACCCTCTCAAACTCCGGAACCTCACATGGCCTTCCTGAAAACATTGGAGGGGATAAATGTATCTCCAAACACCATCATACTAGGTGACTTCAACTACCCTAATATAGACTGGGAACACTACTCAAGCCCGAACACTCTAACCCAAAGATTCCTGGAGTTCATAAACTCAAATGCCATGGAACAACTAGTCACCATCCCCACAAGAGGAGAAAACATACTTGATCTCATCATCACGAACATGGGATCAAAATGTTCAACACCGGAAGTATACCCCTCACTGGTGAGATCAGATCATAAACTAATCTCGCTGGAGGTCCTCATCCCGCCCCACCTGAAACAAAAAGACCACAGTGAAAAACTTCTCAAAAGCCGATTTCACACTTCTAAAAACTAGTGTGGTCTCCTTTAAGGCCCCTGAGCCAGTGGTAAACATTACTCAAACCGCTGAATCACTTACAAATGCCTTCTACCAGCACCTACAGGACTGCATGGATCAGGCAATCCCAAACAAAACTAAGACTCTCTGTACCAAAGGCAAGCGTCCAGTCTGGTGGACCCCAGCCATAAACAAGCTCTACAACAAAAGGAGGAAGCTACTACAAGATAGAGCAAAATCCTTGAAAGGTAAGACACCTTTGATCATTATAAGTAAAAACTAAGAGCTCTCATAAAATCATCCAAGGCAAATTTTGAGAGAAAAATCGCCAAGGACTCTAAAGAGAATCATAAGGCCTTCTTTAGCTATGTTAGAAACCTAGGAGGAAACTCCCAGATATGCTCAGAATTAGTTCAAAATGATGTGAAAATTACTGAACCTACACACATTGCCAACATACTGGCTGACAGGTTCAGTGCAAACTTCTCCCCTCCCCCCCAAAAGGAGAGATATCTATTCCAGAGGATTGTAGCCCCCCAAACATCTCCAACGCCCAGGTGAGAATTGCCCTCACTAAGGCAAAAAACACAGCATCCATGGGACCGGATGGTGTCCCCGGCTGTGTGCTTCATGAACTCAACGAGGAATTAAACCCACAGTTAGGACAGCTGTTTAATCTTAGCCTCACCTCAGGATACGTACCCAAGGAGTGGCGCACGGCGACTGTGGTCCCACTTCATAAGGGCGGTGCCTCCACAGACCCTGGAAATTACCGCCCCATTAGCTTGACAAGCCTTATCTGCAAAGCCATGGAGAGGATCATAATGGAACTCATAAATAAAGACATAGGGAACTTGCAGACTTTGGATCCAACCCAGTTTGGCTTTGTCAAAGGCAGATCCTGCCTCTTAAACTTGGTTGACTTTTTCGAGACAGTCACCAAGGCCATTGATGAGGGAAAGGCAGTCCATACAGCCTACCTCGACCTGGCAAAGGCCTTCGACACAATACCCCACTCAGGTATCATCGAAAAACTCATCAGCTTGAATGTAAACCCATACATCACAAGATGGGTTGCAAACTGGCTAAGTGACAGAACCCACAGGGTCAGAGTTGCTGGAGCCATGTCAGACTCAAAGCCTGTCACAAGTGGTGTCCCACAGGGCTCAGTCCTGGGTCCACTCTTGTTCGGCATCTACTTTTCTGAAGTACAAGCAAACACAGGAGGGTTATGTCTGACAAAGTTTGCAGATGACTGCAAACTGGGCGCCATAGTCGAAAACACATCTGACACAGATATCCTCCAGAAGGGCCTCACAGAAACGGATAACTGGTGCCAGAGCCATGGCCTGAAGTTAAACGCCAAAAAATGCATAGTCATACCCTTCGGGAAAAACAAGGTTACCCCTAGCTACCATATAGGTGGCAATCCACTGAGCACAGAAAAAGTCATCAGAGATCTGGGGACCCAGGTTGACAGTAGCCTTTCGTTTGACACTCATGTTGCTAAAGTATTTAGGAAAACCTTCTATATCACCCACCTGATCATGAAGGGATTCACATCTAGATCAAGGGAGGTCATCGTCCCCCTGTACTCATCACTCATTAGACCTATGATTGAGTACAATGCCCGTTCGAATGTATCTGACCAGACACCTGCTGCAGCTTGAAAGGCCCCAAAAGTTCCTCACCAAAAGGATAAAGGGTCTCAAAAATATGTCTTATGCTGCCCGACTGAAAGAACTCCAGCTCTATTCAGTCTCATACCGCTTGCTCAGAGGTGACCTGTGCCTGACATATAAGGCCATGTCAAACCCAGATTTGATGAATATGCTTCACCTCAAAAATCTAGATCCCTCAGAACCACAAGGGCGGGAGACTTAAACCTTGACACGGTTATAAATAGAACGTGCTGGAGGGACAGATTCATCACCCAGAGACTCCCTATGCTGTGGAACAAAATCCCGGTACATGTGAGGCAGAGCACCTCTCTGGCCTTGTTCAAGAGGAATCTTGACCAATGGATGGGAGATTGCAGATATACCCCAGGGATTACTTCAGTGTCACTGCTTGACAGAGGCACAGCAAAATGATAGGCATAGTTTTTATTCAAACTAAAGGGGTGGCGAAAGCCACATAACTATGGGCTAGGCTTATAAATGCCCTTGGGCAGATAGCCTAGTATGAACCTATGAACCTATGAACCTATATATATGAATTTACAACTTCCCACAAGCTTTTTCAGAGCATTTACAGGAACCAACATCCAAAATAAAACTTGTAGCATTTGTATATTAGCTTCCAAAATCTGCATAGAGTACAACCTCCAACTTCCAAGCATATAAAAGTTACACTTTTTTGTAAACTTCTTACCAAACGTTGCAAATACCAGCATACAAAGTAAAACTTGAAGACTTTATTGTGAGCGCTTTCGCGGTGGACTCAACCCCGCTTCATCAGACAAACAGCAAGTGAAGAACACCAAAAGATTTAAAAAGGAAAGGATGTGACATCACAATCCCTTTCCAATTAACAAACCCAATGGAATGTTAACGATTAGGCAGAGTAATTTAAAATTAAAGTTATACACATCTTTTCCACTGAATCTAGCTGATAAGCCTTGACTTCACTTGCATTAACCAAACATCCTACAATATTAAAACATTTAACTTCACGTGCATTAACCAAACATCCTACAATATAGAAGCAACATATTAACACTAATAAAGTTATAATAGTATAGATAAAAATATAGGATAAAATATATATAAAAATATGCACATTAGCTAAATGAGATTCATGACCAATGTAGACACATAAAAAAAAAATATATATATATATATATATATATATATATATATATATATATATATATATATATATACCTCTCGAATATGCAAATCTATATACTAAGTTAATATGCAAAAAAAAAAATATATATATATATATATATATGTGTGTGTAACTAAAGTATATACAACAAAAACTGGATGCATGCCTAAAAATTGTGTAAACACTATTGGAATATATGTATCAAAGCAATAGAACTCTAAATAGTTATGTATAAATATATTATGTTATAGAATATTAGAATAATGTATGCACAGGTGTGTGTACATACACCTTGAAATATATGTATAAAAACTATTATTGAGACTATAGTAAAAAATATATAACAGTCTATATCTATCTGTATCTCTAGCATGACTGCATAAAATTCAATGAATGTGTGGTATATTGACTTACAAAGAAACGTGTAAATATTTGTATAAAAAATGAATGTAAATATAAATATAAAAGGATATATGTAGATATGTAACGAATATGTATATGAATGAATATGATGAATAGTTAATAAACAAAATGAGGAGGATAAGAAACATAATAATAAAAAAGGTGTCCATAATCATATAGGTCTCTTTTTGAGGTATGGTTTAATGGACACAGTGCCATTTAGACCCATGCCTCTATGCGCTGCAAGTCTACAGATCCATTCAAGTTCCATTAATTCTGTTTGATTTATTATGTCTCCAATTCTATTACTGGGCTTTATTACATGCAATACTTGGAACAAAAATGTATGCTGTCTTCCCTGTAACAGTGTGTGCTTTGATAATGCACTGTGCTCTTCTCCTCTATTCAAACAATAGATGTGGTCTCTAATCCGTTCTCTGAGCGATCGGTTCGTCTTACCAACATAAAATACGAAACATTGAACACAATGAGCTAAATAGACCACATTCTTAGTTGCACATGTGCTGTCATGTTTCAATACCCACAAATGACCTGTCTCAGGATGTCTATAATAGTGAGATTCATCAATATATTGGAATTGCGGGCATTGACCACATTTTTTCGTATGTTCAAAGCCTGTGATGGGAGTATAATGTTGTGGTTTGTTGTAAAGATGTTGTTTTAATGTTCTCATATTCTTATACACAAATTTGGGTTGGCTGCCTACAATATTACCAACTTTTTCATCTGCAATCAGAATATTCCAATTAGAGGTAATGGAATCTTGTATTTGTTTCAAATTATTGCTAAATGGAAGTATGATAGAAACTTGATTGTACTCTGTATTAACATTGTTAAGGTTGGAAGAATCAAGGATATTCGAAAAATATGGTTTTGCAGTAGTCTCTCTGAGTTTGGACATATTTTCATATACAGTGTCTATTTCCATGGTAGTATAGCCTCTGGATATTAGACCTGTTCGTAGCTGACCTAGGTCTTGCTGGAAATCTGAATCAAGGGTGGACAGTCTGGAAATCCTCATGGCTTGCCCTTTGATGATGTTATTAAAAATCCGCGGATTGTGCATGCTTTGCCTATGTAGGAATGCTGGCTTATAACATTCTTTTCTATGTACCTTTGTATGTATTTGATTATTTGTTTTAAATAGTGTCACATCCAAAAAATCTATTGTAGTATAAGAAAAATTAGTAGGAAATTTTAGAAAATGACTACTTTTGTTCAGGTTGTCAAAGAAAGAGTTATATGAAGCAACCGTTCCCCTCCATAGAAAAAACAAGTCATCTACGAACCTTTTGTAAAAAAGGATCTGTGCATTGGATCTAATGCATGCATTTTCAAATTCTACCATGACCAAATTTGCGTACTATTTGCGCAACTTGTTCCCATGGCCACCCCTGTGGTTTGCCTGTAACATGTATCTTCGAACAAGAAAACATTATTTTCCAAGACTAATTCCATAAGCAGGATCAAAAAGTCTAGTTTCTCCTTTGAATGACTGGTGTGTTGTAATAAGTATCTTCTCAACATGGACAATCCTTCATTGTTAGGAATACAAGTGAAGAGTGATTTAACGTCCATTGTAGCAAATAAGACTTCATCAATCTGAATCGTCCTACTATTATTCAGATAGTTATATAGATCTTGCAAAAAATCACGTGAATCTTTTAAGATACAGGGAGAAGTACCTAGAACATTCTTGAGTTCCTGTTCGAGGTAAATGGATATGGGTTCAGTTACCCACCCTGAGCCGGCTACTATAGGTCTCAATTCAGGTTGGTATAAGTTCTTATGTACCTTCGGTAATCCTGAAATAGTGGGAATTAAGGGACTTTCAACAGTCATAAATCTCAATAACTGTTCATTAATGAGGCCCATGTCTTTGCAATCAATTAATTCTGTAGTAATACGATCATGTATTTTAAAAATTGTTTCTTTGTTAATAATCTCATATGCTTCTTGTTGAAGTAGCTCTTGCATCTTGAGACAATAATAAGTTGTATCCAGTACAACTATGGGACCTCATTTGTCTGCTGGGCGTATAGTTATTTGGTCATTGTTCTTCAATTCAGACAAAGCTGCTAGCTCGAGGTTTGTGAGATTACTATTTTTGATGTTAGGCTTTTGAACTGTGAATGTCCCATTGTATATATTATTTTCTACCGCCTTAACAAAGACTTCTACATTATTATTCATTGTTGGAATAAATGTACTTCTTCCATGTAATGAATGATTTTGTATACTATTATCATTAGCAAATAATAATTTCAAAGAAATATTTCGTGCAAATGCTCTTAGAGCTATTATAGCATGACTAAGATCCATATTTGAGGAGGGAATAAAAGACATACTTTTGTTGAGTAATTCCTTCTCCGTATTGGATAGGTCATATTTGGATATATTAAGAACTAAGGAATTCAGTTCCAAAATGTCTGCAGTGTTTGTTGTTGCTGTACTGGATATATATCCTTCCTTTTGGCTCCTCGGGCATTGTCGTATTCCAGAGACCTCTTCCTGTTGGTACGTATTGGAAAAGGGGGTTCCACCGGATTGTGGATTTCAACTTTCTCCAAACTGGATTTTCCTTCTGACAGCACCTGCCAAGGAAATATCTGATTTAGGAGCAGTAATGGAGGTTTCCGATCCAAGTTGTTCGTTGGTAGCCTCATTCGGTGTGGTGTAAATGGATGAGGAGGCAGAAGTTTCAGGGGATAAAATAGAAGGAAGGATGCTATTGGAGACCTTTGTCTTCTCCATTTGCTGAAGTTGTTCTGTTGGTCCATTCGATAGCCTATAGGATTCAATGTTGTTTTCTCCTTTTTTCTCAGTTTCTCTCCATTCGGAGCTGTTCAGTTGTGTCCTCGAAGCCTTATTTAGGCCTTGACGAGCATCCATGTTCCTTTGGTTATTCCTGTTTTGACTGCTAGACCGCGTTTGAGCTATAGGTTGCTCATTCGTATGCTTTGGCCAAACGAATATATTCCTTGAAGCAAAATCATTGATATCACGTTGTAGCTTTCTTCTTTTATTTTCCCAGAGGTTCCGTTCATATCTGGAAATGCGATCTAATAGCTCTTGCATGAACAATTCTGTGGCATTGTCTCCACTGAGACCGATTAACTGTTCTTGGTACTCCATGATGTTCTTTCTAAGTTCTATTTCCATGAAAAAATTCAATCAATAGTTGTATATAAGCTCTACTTGTGCTTAAGTTAATTTGTTGCCATTTTTGCAATAAAATCGGGTATGTGTTCCCATAGGTGGGCATAGTTAGTACTCGCAAACCTCGTGGGATAACACCTTTGTCGAGACAAGCCTCCATATGGAAACGTTGGGCTTGCAATCGTTTGAACCTGTATAGAGCATTCTCCATCTCTTTCTTTATATTTTTAATATGTAATTCATCCCCTGGTTGTTCCTTATCTATGTCAGATGCATTTGCACAGTCCATGTTAACCAAGGGATTTACATTGTCCTCCAAAATAGAGCGTAGTCGATTAGTTGTATCAGAATTAAACAGGTCTTGTACTTTGTGATTATTTTCTGCTCCTTCCATGATCCCCACAAAATGTATCAAGACATCCGAAGTTCCCAGAGTATGTATAAACCAGTCCCTTAACAAAAATGTATAGGAAGCAGAAACAAAGTCTATGTGAAAACGCTGTTATTTAACTTTCCAGTAAATTGCGTTTCAGTAACAGTTGAAAGCATGTGAGAATGTTCAGTTGCTTACTCAAATATAAATATGCTGTTTTCTAAATACCTGTTATTTTCTTTACAGGCATTAAGTATGCCAATATCCTAAGTGAAAAATAGACCTTAAAATGCTATTGTAGTGTTTTCAGTAGTAGCGTTGTATTAATCTTGCACATATATATGAATTTACAACTTCCCACAAGCTTTTTTAGAGCATTTACAGGAACCAACATCCAAAATAAAACTTGTAGCGTTTGTATATTAGCTTCCAACAGCTGCATAGAGTACAACCTCCAACTTCCAAGCATATAAAAGTTACACTTTCTTGTAAACTTCTTACCAAACGTTGCAAATACCAGCATACAAAGTAAAACTTGAAGACTTTATTGTGAGCGCTTTCGCGGTGGACTCAACCCCGCTTCATCAGACAAACAGCAAGTGAGGAACACCAAAAGATTTAAAAAGGAAAGGATGTGACATCACAATCCCTTTCCAATTAACAAGCCCAATGGAATGTTAACAATTAGGCAGAGTAATTTAAAATTAAAGTTATACACATCTTTTCCACTGAATCTAGCTGATAAGCCTTGACTTCACTTGCATTAACCAAATATCCTACAATATTAAAACATCTAACTTCACGTGCATTAACCAAACATCCTACAATATAGAAGCAACATATTAACACTAATATAATTATAATAGTATAGATAAAAATATAGGATAAAATATATATAAAAATATGCACATTAGCTAAATGAGATTCATGACCAATGTGGACACATAAATATATATATATATATATATATATATATATATATATATATATATATATATATACCTCTCGAATATGCAAATCTATATACTAAGTTAATATGCAAAAAAAAATATATATATATATATATATATATATATATATATATATATATATATATATATATATATATATATATATATATATATATATATATATATATAAGTGTGTAACTAAAGTATATACAACAAAAACTGGATGCATGCCTAAAAATTGTGTAAACACTATTGGAATATATGTATCAAAGCAATAGCACTCTAAATAGTTATGTATAAATATATTATGTTATAGAATATTAGAATAATGTATGCACAGGTGTGTGTACATACACCTTGAAATATATGTATAAAAACTATTATTGAGACTATAGTAAAAAAAAAAATATATATATATAAAACAGTCTATATCTATCTGTATCTCTAGCATGACTGCATAAAATTCAATGAATGTGTGGTATATTGACTTACAAAGAAACGTGTAAATATTTGTATAAAAATGAATGTAAATATAAATATAAAAGGATATATGTAGATATGTAACGAATATGTATATGAATGAATATGATGAATAGTTAATAAACAAAATGAGGAGGATAAGAAACATAATAATAAAAAAGGTGTCCATAATCATATAGGTCTCTTTTTGAGGTATGGTTTAATGGACACAGTGCCATTTAGACCCATGCCTCTATGCGCTGCAAGTCTACAGATCCATTGAAGTTCCATTAATTCTGTTTGATTTATTATGTCTCCAATTCTATTACTGGGCTTTATTACATGCAATACTTGGAACAAGAATGTATGCTGTCTTCCCTGTAACAGTGTGTGCTTTGATAATGCACTGTGCTCTTCTCCTCTATTCAAACAATAGATGTGGTCTCTAATCCGTTCTCTGAGCGATCGGTTCGTCTTACCAAAATAAAATACGTAACATTGAACACAATGAGCTAAATAGACCACATTCTTAGTTGCACATGTGCTGTCATGTTTCAATACCCACAAATGACCTGTCTCAGGATGTCTATAATAGTGAGATTCATCAATATATTGGCATTGCGGGCATTGACCACATTTTTTCGTATGTTCAAAGCCTGTAATGGGAGTATAATGTTGTGGTTTATTGTAAAGATGTTGTTTTAATGTTCTCATATTCTTATACACAAATTTGGGTTGGCTGCCTACAATATTACCAACTTTTTCATCTGCCATCAGAATATTCCAATTAGAGGTAATGGCATCTTGTATTTGTTTCAAATTATTGCTAAATGGAAGTATGATAGAAACTTGATTGTACTCTGTATTAACATTGTTAAGGTTGGAAGAATCAAGAATATTCGAAAAATATGGTTTTGCAGTAGTCTCTCTGAGTTTGGACATATTTTCATATACAGTGTCTATTTCCATGGTAGTATAGCCTCTGGATATTAGACCTGTTCGTAGCTGACCTAGGTCTTGCTGGAAATCTGAATCAAGGGTGGACAGTCTGGAAACCCTTGTGGCTTGCCCTTTGATGATGTTATTAAAAATCCGTGGATTGTGCATGCTTTGCCTATGTAGGAATGCTGGCTTATAACATTCTTTTCTATGTACCTTTGTATGTATTTGATTATTTGTTTTAAATAGTGTCACATCCAAAAAATCTATTGTAGTATAAGAAAAATTAGTAGTAAATTTTAGAAAATGACTACTTTTGTTCAGGTTGTCAAAGAAAGAGTTATATGAAGCAACCGTTCCCCTCCATAGAAAAAACAAGTCATCTACGAACCTTTTGTAAAAAAGGATCTGTGCATTGGATCTAATGCATGCATTTTCAAATTCTGCCATGACCAAATTTGCGTACTATTTGCGCAACTTGTTCCCATGGCCACCCCTGTGGTTTGCCTGTAACATGTGTCTTCGAACAAGAAAACATTATTTTCCAAGACTAATTCCATAAGCAGGATCAAAAAGTCTAGTTTCTCCTTTGAATGACTGGTGTGTTGTAATAAGTATCTTCTCAACATGGACAATCCTTCATTGTTAGGAATACAAGTGAAGAGTGATTGCAAATAAGACTTCATCAATCTGAATCGTCCTACTATTATTCAGATAGTTATATAGATCTTGCAAAAAATCACGTGAATCTTTTAAGATACAGGGAGAGGTACCTAGAACATTCTTGAGTTCCTGTTCGAGGTAAATGGATATGGGTTCAGTTACCCACCCTGAGCCGGCTACTATAGGTCTCAATTCAGGATGGTATAAGTTCTTATTTACCTTCGGTAATCCTGAAATAGTGGGAATTAAGGGACTTTCAACAGTCATAAATCTCAATAACCGTTCATTAATGAGGCCCATGTCTTTGCAATCAATTAATTCTGTAGTAATATGATCATGTATTTTAAAAATTGTTTCTTTGTTAATAATCTCATATGCTTCTTGTTGAAGTAGCTCTTGCATCTTGTGACAATAATAAGTTGTATCCAGTACAACTATGGGACCTCCTTTGTCTGCTGGGCGTATAGTTATTTGGTCGTTGTTCTTCAATTCAGACAAAGCTGCTAGCTCGAGGTTTGTGAGATTACTATTTTTGATGTTAGGGTTTTGAACTGTGAATGTCCCATTGTATATATTATTTTCTACAGCCTGTGCATACATTATTCTAATATTCTATAACATAATATATTTATACATAACTATTTAGAGTTCTATTGCTTTGATACATATATTCCAATAGTGTTTACACAATTTTTAGGCATGCATCCAGTTTTTGTTGTATATACTTTAGTTACACACTTATATATATATATATATATATATATATATATATATATATTTTTTTTTTGCATATTAACTTAGTATATAGATTTGCATATTCGAGAGGTATATCTATATATTTTTATGTGTCCACATTGGTCATGAATCTCATTTAGCTAATGTGCATATTTTTATATATATTTTATCCTATATTTTTATCTATACTATTATAATTTTATTAGTGTTAATATGTTGCTTCTATATTGTAGGATGTTTGGTTAATGCACGTGAAGTTAGATGTTTTAATATTGTAGGATGTTTGGTTAATGCAAGTGAAGTCAAGGCTTATCAGCTAGATTCAGTGGAAAAGATGTGTATAACTTTAATTTTAAATTACTCTGCCTAATCGTTAACATTCCATTGGGCTTGTTAATTGGAAAGGGATTGTGATGTCACATCCTTTCCTTTTTAAATCTTTTGGTGTTCCTCACTTGCTGTTTGTCTGATGAAGCGGGGTTGAGTCCACCGCGAAAGCGCTCACAATAAAGTCTTCAAGTTTTACTTTGTATGCTGGTATTTGCAACGTTTGGTAAGAAGTTTACAAGAAAGTGTAACTTTTATATGCTTGGAAGTTGGAGGTTGTACTCTATGCAGCTGTTGGAAGCTAATATACAAACGCTACAAGTTTTATTTTGGATGTTGGTTCCTGTAAATGCTCTGAAAAAGCTTGTGGGAAGTTGTAAATTCATATATATGTGCAAGATTAATACAACGCTACTACTGAAAACACTACAATAGCGTTTTAAGGTCTGTTTTTCACTTAGGACATTGGCATACTTAATGCCTGTAAAGAAAATAACAGGTATTTAGAAACCAGCATATTTATATTTGAGTAAGCAACTGAACATTCTCACATGCTTTCAACTGTTACTGAAACGCAATTTACTGGAAAGTTAAATAACAGCGTTTTCACATAGACTTTGTTTCTGCTTCCTATACATTTTTGTTAAGGGACTGGTTTATACATACTCTGGGAACTTTGGATTTCTTGCTACATTTTGTGGGGATCATGGAAGGAGCAGAAAATAATCACAAAGTACAAGACCTGTTTAATTCTGATACAACTAATCGACTACGCTCTATTTTGAAGGACAATGTAAATCCCTTGGTTAACATGGACTGTGCAAATGCATCTGACATAGATAAGGAACAACCAGGGAATGAATTACATATTAAAAATATAAAGAAAGAGACGGAGAATGCTCTATACAGGCTCAAACGATTGCAAGCCCAACGTTTCCATATGGAGGCTTGTCTCGACAAAGGTGTTATCCCACTAGGTTTGCGAGTACTAACTATGCCCACCTATGGGAACACATACCCGATTTTATTGCAAAAATGGCAACAAATAAACTTAAGCACAAGTAGAGCTTATATACAACTATTGATTACATTTTTTCAACCAATGGAAATAGAACTTAGAAAGAACATCATGGAGTACCAAGAACAGTTAATCGGTCTCAGTAGAGACAATGCCACAGAATTATTCATGCAAGAGCTATTAGATCGCATTTCCAGATATGAACGGAACCTCTGGGAAAATAAAAGAAGAAAGCTACAATGTGATATCAATGATTTTGCTTCAAGGAATATATTCGTTTGGCCAAAGCATACGAATGAGCAACCTATAGCTCAAACGCGGTCTAGCAGTCAAAACAGGAATAACCAAAGGAACATGGATGCTTGTCAAGGCCTAAATAAGGCTTCGAGGACACAACTGAACAGCTCCGAATGGAGAGAAACTGAGAAAAAAGGAGAAAACAACATTGAATCCTATAGGCTATCGAATGGACCAACAGAACAACTTCAGCAAATGGAGAAGACAAAGGTCTCCAATAGCATCATTCCTTCTATTTTATCCCCTGAAACTTCTGCCTCCTCATCCGTTTACACCACACCGAATGAGGCTACCAACAAACAACTTGGATTGGATACCTCCATTACTGCTCCTAAATCAGATATTTCCTTGGCAGGTGCTGTCAGAAGGAAAATCCAATTGGAGAAAGTTGAAATCCACAATCCGGTGGAACCCCCTTTTCTAATACGTAGCAACAGGAAGAGGTGTCTGGAATACGACAATGCCCAAGGAGACAAAAGGAAGGATATGTATCCAGTACAGCAACAACAAACACTGCAGACATTTTGGAACTGAATTCCTTAGTTCTTAATATATCCAAATATGACCTATCCAATATGGAGAAGGAATTACTCAACAAAGGTATGTCTTTTATTCCCTCCTCAAATATGGATCTTAGTCATGCTATAATAGCTCTAAGAGCATTTGCACGAAATATTTCTTTGAAATTATTATTTGCTAATTATAATAGTATACAAAATCATTCATTACGTGGAAGAAGTACATTTATTCCAACAATGAATAATAATGTAGAAGTCTTTGTTAAGGCGGTAGAAAATAATATATACAATGGGACATTCACAGTTCAAAAGCCTAACATTAAAAATAGTAATCTCACAAACCTCGAGCTAGCAGCTTTGTCTGAATTGAAGAACAACGACCAAATAACTATACGCCCAGCAGACAAAGGAGGTCCCATAGTTGTACTGGATACAACTTATTATTGTCTCAAGATGCAAGAGCTACTTCAACAAGAAGCATATGAGATTATTAACAAAGAAACAATTTTTAAAATACATGATCGTATTACTACAGAATTAATTGATTGCAAAGACATGGGCCTCATTAATGAACAGTTATTGAGATTTATGACTGTTGAAAGTCCCTTAATTCCCACTATTTCAGGATTACCGAAGGTACATAAGAACTTATACCAACCTGAATTGAGACCTATAGTAGCCGGCTCAGGGTGGGTAACTGAACCCATATCCATTTACCTCGAACAGGAACTCAAGAATGTTCTAGGTACTTCTCCCTGTATCTTAAAAGATTCATGTGATTTTTTGCAAGATCTATATAACTATCTGAATAATAGGACGATTCAGATTGATGAAGTCTTATTTGCTACAATGGACGTTAAATCACTCTTCACTTGTATTCCTAACAATGAAGGATTGTCCATGTTGAGAAGATACTTATTACAACACACCAGTCATTCAAAGGAGAAACTAGACTTTTTGATCCTGCTTATGGAATTAGTCTTGGAAAATAATGTTTTCTTGTTCGAAGACACATGTTACAGCTAAACCACTGGGGTGGCCATGGGAACAAGTTGCGCAAATAGTTACGCAAATTTGGTCATGGCAGAATTTGAAAATGCATGCATTAGATCCAATGCACAGATCCTTTTTTACAAAAGGTTCGTAGATGACTTGTTTTTTCTATGGAGGGGAACGGTTGCTTCATATAACTCTTTCTTTTACAACCTGAACAAAAGTAGTCATTTTCTAAAATTTCCTACTAATTTTTCTTATACTACAATAGATTTTTTGGATGTGACACTATTTAAAACAAATAATCAAATGCATACAAAGGTACATAGAAAAGAATGTTATAAGCCAGCATTCCTACATAGGCAAAGCATGCACAATCCGCGGATTTTTAATAACATCATCAAAGGGCAAGCCATGAGGATTTCCAGACTGTCCACCCTTGATTCAGATTTCCAGCAAGACCTAGGTCAGCTACGAACAGGTCTAATATCCAGAGGCTATACTACCATGGAAATAGACACTGTATATGAAAATATGTCCAAACTCAGAGAGACTACTGCAAAACCATATTTTTCGAATATCCTTGATTCTTCCAACCTTAACAATGTTAATACAGAGTACAATCAAGTTTCTATCATACTTCCATTTAGCAATAATTTGAAACAAATACAAGATGCCATTACCTCTAACTGGAATATTCTGATGGCAGATGAAAAAGTTGGTAATATTGTAGGCAGCCAACCCAAATTTGTGTATAGGAATATGAGAACATTAAAACAACATCTTTACAATAAACCACAACATTATACTCCCATTACAGGCTTTGAACATACGAAAAAATGTGGTCAATGCCCGCAATGCCAATATATTGATGAATCTCACTATTATAGACATCCTGAGACAGGTCATTTGTGGGTATTGAAACATGACAGCACATGTGCAACTAAGAATGTGGTCTATTTAGCTCATTGTGTTCAATGTTTCGAGTTTTATGTTGGTAAGATGAACCGATCGCTCAGAGAACGGATTAGAGACCACATCTATTGTTTGAATAGAGGAGAAGAGCACAGTGCATTATCAAAGCACACACTGTTACAGGGAAGACAGCATACATTTCTGTTCCAAGTATTGCATGTAATAAAGCCCAGTAATAGAATTGGAGACATAATAAATCAAACAGAATTAATGGAACTTCAATGGATCTGTAGACTTGCAGCGCATAGAGGCATGGGTCTAAATGGCACTGTGTCCATTAAACCATACCTCAAAAAGAGACCTATATGATTATGGACACCTTTTTTATTATTATGTTTCTTATCCTCCTCATTTTGTTTATTAACTATTCATCATATTCATTCATATACATATTCATTACATATCTACATATATCCTTTTATATTTATATTTACATTCATTTTTTATACAAATATTTACACGTTTCTTTGTAAGTCAATATACCACACATTCATTGAATTTTATGCAGTCATGCTAGAGATACAGATAGATATAGACTGTTATCTATATTTTTTTACTATAGTCTCAATAATAGTTTTTATACATATATTTCAAGGTGTATGTACACACACCTGTGCATACATTATTCTAATATTCTATAACATAATATATTTATACATAACTATTTAGAGTTCTATTGCTTTGATACATATATTCCAATAGTGTTTACACAATTTTTAGGCATGCATCCAGTTTTTGTTGTATATACTTTAGTTATACACTTATATATATATATATATATATATATATATATATATATTTTTTTTTTATTTGCATATTAACTTAGTATATAGATTTGCATATTCGAGAGGTATATATATATATATATATATTTTTATGTGTCCACATTGGTCATGAATCTCATTTAGTTAATGTGCATATTTTTATATATATTTTATCCTATATTTTTATCTATACTATTATAATTTTATTAGTGTTAATATGTTGTTTCTATATTGTAGGATGTTTGGTTAATGCACGTGAAGTTAGATGTTTTAATATTGTAGGATGTTTGGTTAATGCAAGTGAAGTCAAGGCTTATCAGCTAGATTCAGTGGAAAAGATGTGTATAACTTTAATTTTAAATTACTCTGCCTAATCGTTAACATTCCATTGGGCTTGTTAATTGGAAAGGGATTGTGATGTCACATCCTTTCCTTTTTAAATCTTTTGGTGTTCCTCACTTGCTGTTTGTCTGATGAAGCGGGGTTGAGTCCACCACGAAAGCGCTCACAATAAAGTCTTCAAGTTTTACTTTGTATGCTGGTATTTGCAACGTTTGGTAAGAAGTTTACAAGAAAGTGTAACTTTTATATGCTTGGAAGTTGGAGGTTGTACTCTATGCAGCTGTTGGAAGCTAATATACAAACGCTACAAGTTTTATTTTGGATGTTGGTTCCTGTAAATGCTCTGAAAAAGCTTGTGGGAAGTTGTAAATTCATATATATGTGCAAGATTAATACAACGCTACTACTGAAAACACTACAATAGCGTTTTAAGGTCTGTTTTTCACTTAGGACATCGGCATACTTAATGCCTGTAAAGAAAATAGCAGGTATTTAGAAACCAGCATATTTATATTTGAGTAAGCAACTGAACATTCTCACATGCTTTCAACTGTTACTGAAACGCAATTTACTGGAAAGTTAAATAACAGCGTTTTCACATAGACTTTGTTTCTGCTTCCTATACATTTTTGTTAAGGGACTGGTTTATACATATATATATATATATATATATATATATATATATATATATATATATATATATATATATATATATATATACACACACACACACACACACACACACACACACACACACACATATATATATATATATATATATATATATGTGTGTGTGTGCGTGTGCGTGTGCGTGTGCCTATTAGTTTATTGGATTTGGTAGACAAAAAATATATAAATAATCACTTGATGTCACACTTTGTAGAATCACATATTTAGTCTAAAAACTAGATCAAGCACTTGAACTGTACTACAGATTAAGTAAGTACATGTCCAAACACATGAGAACAATATAGAAAATTGCAATATATATATATATATATATATATATATATATATATATATATATATATATATATTTACATATAATAAAAACATGGTCATATCAACTCAAAAAACAAAAATATTTCTCTCAAATCAATAGAAATAATACCAGCAGTGATTTCCCATAGAAAAAAAGGTTCACATTTTTTATAAATCAGCATTATTTACTGACTGAAATTCTTTTTAACTAAAGTGAATATCACGTATGAGACACAGAGCAAAAATATCATAAAATGCTCAAAATACAATTATACAGCAACCCCCCCATTAAATATTCAAAAACGTGCACGTTGATTGGCAGCATGCACGTTGTAAATCAGAGTTTGTTCCGGTCGCCCGGACTTTTTCCATTATTATAACTGTTTTTTCACACTGTTTCGTTATGTTAAACTCCTTTAACATAGTGAGACAGTTTGTAAAAAGCAACGGAGATCTTGCTTTCTCCGTTGCTTTTTTCAAAACTGTCTCGCTATGTTAAATGGGTTTAACATACTGAGACAGCTTTAAAAAAAGCAACGGAGATTTAACATAGCGAAACAGTTTGTAAAAAGCAATGGAGATCTTGCTTTCTCCGTTGCTTTTTTCAAAACTGTCTTGCTATGTTAAATGGGTTTAACATACAGATACAGCTTTAAAAGAAGCAACAGAGATTCTCTGCTGCTTTTTTTAAAGCTGTCTCGCTATGTTAAACCCATTTAACATAGCAAAAACAGTTTGTAAAAAGCAACGGAGATCTTGCTTTCTCCCTTGCTTTTGCCCACAGTTCTGATGTACTGCGTAGACATACGCATGCGCAGTACATCAGAACTGCCGCAGAATACCAGACCGCTGCGTAAGGGCAGCAAGGATGCATTATACAATGCCATTATTTAAGAAAATTAATTATTTTTTTTCTTAAATAATGTCATTGTATAATAGCAATAACCCACTTCTGGGTGTGGGTTATGCTGGATTTACCCACGGTTGGCTTTGTATGGCCACTCAGGCTTCACCCTTGTGACCAAACCACGCCAACTGTGGGTAAATCCAGCATTACCCACACCCAGGCATGGGTTATTGCTATATTATTACATTCCTGCAACTAATTTAACTCTACCAATGGAATATTCTACTGACTATGACTTTACTTTTTTGATTAATTTTGATAATTTTTGATTCTACTATTTGAATGTTCTTCCAAATGAGTGTGTGTGTGTGTGTATGTGTATGTGTGTGTGTGTGTGTGTGTGTGTGTGTGTGTGTGTGTGTGTGTGTGTGTGTGTCTGCATGTGTATAGATAAATACATACATACATATAAATATATATGTGTGTGCGTATTGTACTATTTGAATGTTCAACCAAGTGATTGAATATATATATATATATATATATATATATATATTACTTTTGCTGACTATTGTCAGGTGACTCCTTTTCAAAGAAGAGGAAAAGAAGAAAAAAGAAAGAATGAAAAATTCAAACTTGAAGTTACAATGTGGGCTTACAGTAACCATAGGGAAGTCATATTAGAAAGCATGTGCAATCAGTAAAATATAGAGTCGTTACACAACACAGTTTTGGCATTACACAGTGGGGTTTAAAATGTCAAATTACAATTTTACATGTATGAGTAGAAGAAATAAGGGAGATGTGTAATAGGAGATATGAGCAGAAAGAAAAGAGGAGGTGATAAGAGTAGAAAGCTGAGAATATGCAAGGAAAGGTGGATAGTGGTATATTTGTTATGATGTTACAGAGAAAAGCCAAACAGCAGGCACATCTTCCAGCAAAAAATTAAGGGAGATTAACTTCAATCCTCATAATTCCACACAGGGAATATACACTTGCTATTGGACAAATGGTCCTCCTTCACCTCAAATATTGTCACTGCCCATATATAAGGATTTATCCTAACAATATCCTGTATTGTTTTCTATCTGACAGCCTGAAAATATTGGTTCATGTTTAAGGAAGGATGTTTTATTTTTTTTTTTTTTGCTGTGGAACAGTGCACATCAGGTAGTGTTGTTGCCTCACAGCAATAGGCTCCCTGGTTAGATTCTCATCAGGGGTGCCCTCTGTGTGGAGTCTGCATGTCCTCCCTGTGTTCATGTGGGTTTTCTCTAGATGCTTTGACTTCCTCCCACATTCTAAAGACATACAGTAGGTGGATTGGAGATTATAAATTACCCATAGGTGTGAGTGTATGTGTGGTATGAAAGGGCAACCACAGCATGGCTAGCAACCTGGCAATATGAACATTGGCTCTAGCTGACTTACCCTTTTGAAATGACACCCAGAACCCATCTGCAGAAAATAGGAAAAGGGGGCAATAAATGGAAGTGTTTTTTATCATTATTTATTACTTTCAATTAACCTAACCCCACTCTTTGCAGATAGAGTGGTGTGTCATTGAATTATAGACAGAGAATGCAAGCCTTATGACACATGCTTGTTAAGGCTTCTGGCTGTAGTGCTATATATTGCTTGGTGCTCCCAGACATGCGCCATAATCCTTCCTGCTGCTGCAGTCAGGTCAAGACTGTAGAAGAGGCAACGGCAACACTGGGTTAGTCTTCCCCCTCCTGCTGTGATGGGTCATCTGACAGTGATCACTCACACTCCTCTACTCTGCCAGTCCATGAGATTCTGTTCAATCCATGATCATCTAGTTCATAGTCACACCTTTATCCATTTGTTTTGAAGGTATTGAATGTTTTGAATATTATTTAAATAATAACTGAAAAGGCACTCATTTCAATGCCAGTTGGAACCTATTTGTATGTACTTTCATCACTCATGCTAAGCTGGACCTAGAGGAAATAAATAGAATTGCAATGTTCAACAAAACCTTAACTTTGAACAACTTGATTAATATTTTTAAATATAATTTTCAAAATTCACATCTATGAGCCTAGCTGAATGCATCACCAAATGTTCATAGACTGACTACACTTATAATTTCTATTATATTTAAAAAAAATGTACTTTCTCATGTAAAGTAGTTCACACAGGAAGGAAGTGTAATACGACACTTTGTTATTTGAAAGCTATGCATTTTACTTGTATTCATTCATGTTCCCAAAGGACATGACATTCTTCTTCTCTCCTGTAGCTTTGCAACATATACCAAATTTCATACACATCAGATAAGAGGAGCAGAAGATCCTGATGTGGAAATTTTACCACTAACATTGAACTTTTGGATAAATAAATATGAGTCATAGCAAACCATAACATATATTACATACAGATAGGGATGATACAGATACAGATATAGATATGTATATTCTCTGAATCAAGACAAAGGATAGCTCTACTTAAGTAGTATAAAGATATTGCAGATTAAGCCTGCTCACTGCCATAGGCACTGGAATTTTGTTCACTACACTGGATCTTTTCTTGTGTTGTAAAGTTTAGTATCACAAAAACAAAAGGAATATAGGAGTACCTATATGAATAATGAAGTAGGTCAGCCTATTCTGGGTTCTCTAAGCTCCTAGTGGAATATTCTGCCGTTCTACTCCCCCTATGAATATTATTTCAGTACTGCAGTGGGACTGCATAATACTGAAATTTGCAAAGATTAAAAAATACCGAGTGTTAGTTAACAAATATCCAGCCAGCTTCTCCACAGCAATATTTCAGTCAAATGTTGTGAAATATTTACAAATTGCCAGAAAAAAAATGTTTTGTTAATTGCTTTTGATTAAGTGCCCCTTAAAAACCATCACCAGCATCAAGAAGATGAGATGACATATTACTCACTGCATGAATTATTTCTCTCTGTCTTAGTTTACTGGGTGGGTACAATTTCTGTTTATAGGAACATTTTCTGTCATAACATAGGATATTATGAAAACAAGACTGAAACAAGCAGGAAACATGAACTAATACCTGCCCTTATTACACAGGGGCAGGTGTAATGGAAAATAAATTAAAAATAAATAAATAAATAAATTCAAAGCATACAGCAGTTTAGCTAGGATGTTGCTTGAGAGACGTCAGGAACAATTTTACAGGCATGGTTGGCCTCGAGTGGAGTATATTGCATTTATTTCTTAATATACGGCTTACGGAAGGAATGGAAGTAAATTATTGGATAGCAGTTATGAAAGGTATGAATGACAACACACTGATTATTCCTCACAAGCACATTGTGGAGTTGTAATCTTTCTTAGTATTTCTAGTCAAGGTACTGAAGATGAGGCAAACATATAGTCTGAATCAAAACAGTCAAACACTTCCTAGTTAGAGGTGAGATAGTCTGTTGAAGTTTGAATAGCATTTAAAAATCAAAAAAGGCATGTCAAGTCGGTGACTAAATCTTTAGTATGACTGCATTCGAGCAAGAAAATGCTGCAAAACCAAAAGTTTTTAATGCATTTCTATATCACAAGAAAGCACACTGTTACAGTGTGAGAAAGGAAAGAATACAAAGGGGTTAAGTGATGATGTACATGTGAATAAATTAAATCAGATGCTAATAACAGGAACTACATATGGTAAGCCTGAGCAAAGACAGCTTTGTTTTGTGCTAAATACCACCTGAGGCCAAGGAGATGATGACATGTTACCCATCTCATTTCCCAGATTGCAAAATGAGATAAGGAGAAATAAAAACTTTAAACTAGAGGCAAAGTCATAACTCTCAAGAGAGACGCAGGTGATATGGCATTTGTTAGTTTATGTCCTACCCTGAAGAAACTTGGTTTATTTTCATTATGTATAGTTTCCCTAACATTTCTGTGTAACATAAAACCAGTGTCGCCCATCCCCAATTTGTGTATCTGCTTATCTACTGTTTTGTATTTTCAGGCTCAAAGCATTTTATTTATAAACATATATAAGTAGTACTGAAGAGTAAAATGCATGACCATCTTTATATTTGAAGTGACAGTATTAATGTAGATAAACACCTTTTCCAGTCTAGCTGTGCAATGGCCTTAGATTTTCAACCATTGTTATGCTCAAACAAGGACCTTATTTAATATCCCTATCATATTTCAATAGTGTAGCAACAGGAATGTAACTAATACAAATAAGAAGAATATGACTGATTGGAGATTAAGAAGAAAATAAAAATATTAATACCTGAAGCTTTGGAAGCTACCTGGCTGCTATATCCTTGGCATGATATAACCCATGTAGCTAAGACTACTGCAAAAGATATGCACATACAAGAAGAATCAGTTTAATTGAGGTACCTCTGCAGTGTTGATGTTCATCATATTGATCACTGCTGCAGTAGCCTTAGCTATATAGTTTATATCCTGCCAAGGGTATGACAGCCAGTCAGCTTCCGAAGCTTCAAGGCACCATCCACGTATGCCCAAACTATCAAGCAGCTTGAGATGAGCTGATTAAAAGGCAAGTTTGGGTGTGAAGCCCTCCAGACCTTTACTACCACTGAAATGTACATTCCTTTGAGGTATTCGAGGATTGACAATTTGCATGTGTTTTCCTTTACTGGGCAGGTAAGTTCCCTTTGGAGGAAAAAAACTTCTATGTTCTTAATTTTGCTGATGTTTTTTTACTTTCCTCTTCAGGAAAGTTATTTTAAAGCTAGGGGTATTATATTTTAAAGGACTGTCTTGAGTCTGTAATACTCTTTTAAAGGGAGAACTTATTATTTTTTCTGTCAGTTTAAAAGTAGTGTAAAGTAACTGAAAAATTCTGTGGAGAAATTATATTTATTTTTCTTTTGTGATGCTGGCATAGTCTCTTAAAATACTTTTTACTGTGGACTGGTAGTATTTACTGGCATCTGCTGAATGTCCTTCACCAGAAAGAGACACCATTTTTGGTTTGACTATGGTACAGACTAACAATCCTATGGCTGGATCTTCTTACTGCCACAAAAAAAAAAAAATAAGCAAACAGCCTTTGCCACCACAGCAGGCTAGCAATTTTCCTGCCACAGGTAGGTGACTCTGCTGTGGCCATTTGTTGCACCTCATTGCATTCATCTTTTACCCTGGATCTCTCTGGTTTAGCACCTATAGCCACTATACAGCAAGGGTTAGCCATGCCCTCTGTGGCTGTTGGGTTTGCCTCAGCGGGTAAGGGAGATCCACTATTGTCAGTCTTGGGAGGAGGAATGGGGAAGGTTTCCCTATTGTGTCGAATACTGTGCCCATCACTGGGAAATCAGCTGCTGTCATTAGTAACTTGGTAGGACCCATTTTTTTCTGTCAAAAAGAAACAGAAAACCAAGCATGCATCTACCCATTCTCAAATTTCTTTGGATAGGAGTAGTTTACTGTGTCTGGCTCAAGGCTTAATTCAGGCTAATGATCCTTCTTGTAAAAGAGCTTCTAGTAAAGGAAACAGGGATACTTGACAGTTTCGACATGTGGAAGGTGCCCTGAAGCTTTGGAAGCTGGCTAAGGCTACTGCAGAATTGATCATTTGAGCAGCAACTGTTATGGTAACTTCACCAACTGCATTTTCTGAGTTATTTATCAGTTCATTTATTTTTTTTATTATTTTGATTGAACCCATTCTAATTCCACAAAGATGAAACACTAATCACCTCCCTTAAAATCAATACACTCAACAGTCTGTGCATCATAGACATCTATCTACATAACCCCTGAAATAACAGGACCACCATAAAAATCTTTTCCTGGGTATCGTATAATATCTACTTAGAAACCATAACATTAGGAGACTTCAACATTAACTGATAGATCCTTGTTTCAGACATCCCCACCGATGCCATAAACTTATATGGCTTCACTCAGCTTACATCCCCTCCTACCAGATATAATAAATCCAAAAATACTAACTCTACCATTAATGGATTCTTACAAACTACGCTGACAAAATTCTCTCTGCAACATCTCTACCTGATACCTTAAATGATCACACATCAGTTCATGCAGTTAGAGAACATCTTCCAAGTCAAAAACAAAACGGCTATAATCAAACTCACAACCTGTCCCTATTCAACATTACCTTGTTCATCTCTAACCTTAAATCAATAAACTGGAAAATGCTTCAGACAATAAACCTAGTTCACCCTGTACAAGCATTCAACTCAATATTCCTAGACAAACTAAATGAAATAGCTCTGATCCATGCCAAGCAATTAAAAACGTACCCAGTTCTCTGGCGCTCTAAACAACCAAAGTCCTAAGGATAGAAAGGAGCAAGACATGGAAAGCATGGAAACATAACAATACTGATCCCCTCCAAGTATACTAGCAGTTCAGAAATCTGATCAAAATCAAAATGAGAACAGACAAAAAGTGATATTATGCAAAACTTCTTCTTCTTCTTTTGGCTTTTCCTGGTTAGGAGTCGCCACAGCAGATCACCTGTCTGCTCATAACTGGCAGTGGAGTTTTATGGTGTTGAGTTTCCAGCCCGGCGCCCAACCTTCCACAGAAGGCACACACACATGCACTCACACCTAGGGCCAATTTAGAGTGTCCAATCCACCTACAGCATGTCTTTGGGATATGGAAGGAAACCGGAGCAACCGGAGGAAACCCACATGACCACAGGGAGGACATGCACAGAAGGCACCCCAGCCAAGGATCAAACCGGAGAACCTCTTGCTGTGAGGTGGCAGTGCTAACTGCTGCACCACCGAGGCCCCCCTGATACTACACAAAACTACAGATAAATAATCCAACAACAACAACAAAATTTCCTAGTTCACCATTAAACAGCTGCTACATCCTGGCAAAATACCCAGCCATTGCCAAATATAACCACCCAAGATAGCTAGCCAGTTCAAAACCCACTTCATAGAATCTGTCTCCTCCCTTATTAAACCAGCACCCACCTAAAATAATTATCCACACCCAGCCTATGTATGTCGCTCACAAATATTCTGTTTCTAGCCAGTACCAACATCAAGTATTAAAAGCTACTCAAAACCTTGAAACTTACCACACTTGCCCCTGATAACTTACCAGATGAAATACCTAAAAATAACCACTGAAGCTCTTATCTATGTAGTACCCATCTTAACAAATGGTTCCATTAAAGAAAGCTGTGTTCCTCCCATATTGAAAAAAGGAGGATGTAAGGACAGCTATGAAGAGGATGAAGAATGGGAAGTCTGTTGGTCCAGATGACATACCAGTGGAAGCATGAGAAATGGCAGTGGAGTTTTTAACCAGATTGTTTAACAAAATCTTGGAAAGTCAGAGAATGCCTGAGGAGTGGAGAAAAAGTGTTTTGGTAACTATTTTTAAGAATAAGGGTGATGTGCAGAGCTGTAGTAACTACAGAGGGATAAAACTGATCAGTCACAGCTTGAAGTTATGGGAAAGAGTTGTGGAAGCTAAGTTAAGAAGGGAGATGATGATTAGTGATCAGCAGTATGGTTGCATGCCGGAAAAGTGCACTACAGATGCGATGTTTGCTCTGAGAGTGTTGATGGAGAAATATAGAGAAGGTCAGAAGGAGTTGCAGTTTCTTTGTCGACTTGAAGAAAGCATATGATAGGGTGCCTAGAGAGGAGTTGTGGTATTGTATGAGGAAGTCAGGAGTGGCAGAGAAGTATGTAAGAGTGGTACAGGATATGTACGAGGGTAGTGTGACAGTGGTGAAGTCTGCAGTGGGAGTGACAGATGCATTTAAGGTGGAGGTGGGATTACGTAAAGGATCAGCTCTGAGCCCTTTCTTATTTGCAATGGTGATGGACAGGTTGGCAGACAAGATCAGACAAGAGAAGGGACCAGGTTGAAGAGACCCTGGAGAGGCGGAGATATGATCTAGAGAAGAGAGGAATGAAGGTCAGCAGGACTAAGACAGAATATATGTGTGTGAATGAGAGGGAGGATAGAGGAATAGTGAGGATGCAGGGAGTAGAGCTGGCAAATGTGGATGAGTTTAAGTACTTGGGATCAACAGTTCAGAGTAATGGTGAGTGTGGAAGAGAGGTGAAGAAGAGAGTACAGGCAGGGTGGAATGAGTGGGGAAGAGTGTCAGGAGTGATTTGTGACAGATGGGTACCAATACGAGTGAAAGGGAAGGTCTATAAGAGGGTAGTGAGACCAGCTATGTTGTATGGGTTGGAGATGGTGGCATTGACAAAAAGGCAGGAGTCAGAGCTGGAAGTGGCAGAGCTAAAGATGTTAAGATTTGCACTGGGTGTGATAAGGGTAGACAGGATTAGGAATAAGTATATCAGAGGGTCAGCCCAGGTTAGATGGTTTAGAGACAATGCCAGAGAGGCAGGATTGCATTGGTTTGGACATGTGCTGAGGAGGGATGCTGGGTATATTGGGAAAAGGATGCTAAGGATGAAGCTGCCAGGTAAGAGGAAAAGAGGAAGGCCTAACATAAGGTTTATGGATGTGGTGAGAGAGGACATGCAGGTGATTGGTGTGACAGAGCAAGATGCAGAGGACAGGAAGAAATGGAAACAGATGATCCACTGTGGTGACCCCTAATGGGAACAACCAAAAGAGAAGAGAAAGAGATACTTCCCCTGCATAAGGGTGGAATCTCAGCTGTGCTAGCCAACTACAGGGCCATAACCATCTTATCTCCACTGTATAAGATCCTTAAAAAGTTTATATCCCCTGTATAAGAGCCTTGAAAAATGTATAAAACGTCTTGCCTATATCACTGACAATTATCTTCTGTCCCTGGCCCAATATGGTTTTATCCCAATCACACCATCTCCACAACCCTCCAAAGTGTTATAACAACAGTACACTAAAACAGAGAACAAGGTTACATGGTCTTTGTGCTATTCCTTGATCTTTCGAAAGCCTTTGATATGGTGTCCCATCAAATGCTATTGCACAAACGGGTCCGCTTGGGTGTCGACAATACCTCCATTACATGGCTCAAAAGTTACCTCTCCAGCAGGCAGCAAGCTGTTAGATGGCACTATGACATAACCTTCTTAGTTCCAGTATCAGTAGGTTCTCCACAGTGATCCTTAGTAGGTGCATTTCTCTTTGATCTCTTCATAAATTATCTATACCTACCACCAACCATGCCACCATGACCTAATATGCAGATGATTCCACATTAATCTGCAAAGCTACTAAAGATGTAGACAAACTACATCAGCTCACTCATGAATGTCTGCCTGACATTAAAGCCTGGCTGAACAACTCAAAACTCCACCTAAACCCAAGTGAAACCAAACTAGAAGTTTGGCTGACCAACTCACAACTCCACTTAAACCCAGATGAAAGCAAACTAGAAGGCTGGCTGTCCAACTCACAACTCCACCTAAACCCAAATGAAAGCAAACTGGAAGCCTGGCTGACCAAGTCACAACTCCACCTAAACCCAAATGAAAGCAAACTAGAAGCCTGGCTGACCAACTCACAACTTCACCTAAACCCATCTGAAACTAAATTAATCTTATTTGTCCCTAAACAACTATCTCAACTCAAAAACTGCTTCACAATCAATCCATTCAGCGTTATCAAGTTCACCCAAAACTAAACTCCTTGATGTAATTATTGATGAAAACCTAAAATTCAACCATTAGGCAGTAAAAGAACTCATCAAAAACTTGTTACCCTACTCAGAGCAAGACCCTTCCTGACAGACAATGCCAGAATGAATATAGCATAATATTTGCTCACACCAACTCTCCTATACGCAGCACCAGTATTAATTAACCTATAAACCACTCAACTGCAACAAATGGAACAATGCTATAACAAAATAGCTAAATTTGCCACAGATCAGCATAACCACCTGGCCCTTTAATAACTCAGGTGGCTAGAACTAAAACACTCCTTAATCTGCTCCAAATTGCACACCGTCCACCATCTCATATATAAACCCATCAAATGCCCTAGTCTAAAACGTATTCTCAAGTCATATATCCTGGATAGAGCCCTACAATCACCTGAAAAAATGTCGCTGACTGTCAATAAAGCCAACAATGGTGCTACTGACTCCCTTTATTCCACATATCTAGCAAAAAATATTGAACTTGCTATCATCTCTCATCACATCAACATAGAATAATAACTCATTCAAACTCTTACTAAAAGACCACATAAAGACTATATGGCTATGCCCATGTATCTCTCCAGGCTAACACTCTATCATTACTCTGCTTAACTACCTATTTATCTTAGCCCATTAAGCCTATGTTTCCATTCTATTTCTCTATACCAAATCACTTGTATGTTAGTTATATCTCAGATCTGTGACTACCATAAGTCTAGGAAAACAATTCATACTTGTCAATGTCTTATTACTCATTTTATAAGCTACTTAATAAATCAACTAATATGTATATTGTTTACAGTTACATTCTGCTATAAACAAATGACATTAATTGTCTGTTAAGAGTTGTTACCAAAACTTTTTCCCATCTGACAGCCTGTGTTGTACCAAACTTTATCTGTCTGTCTGTTAATAAGTGTTATGCAACTGTCATTATTTAACTGATTATACTGGAGCTTTTCTACCTGGGACTCAAGACCATTAAGGTAAGCAAATGCAATAAATAAATACATATAGAAAATACACTATACTGACCTTCAGCTACTGATAAAACTTATGGAATGGATAGTATTAGGCTAACTACCCTTGTGAGCCATTTTAAGCCTAGCCAATTATCCCTTGTGAGAGTCAAACCCTGCACCTTGTGTTTGTAAGGCAAACACCTTAACCATTAGGCCAACCTCCCAACTTCAAATATTATACTAATTATAGTTTATAAATAAAAATATCATTGATAATACATTTGTGCAGCTTATTCTATGCTACATGTATGAAAAGTACCTGCACAGCTGCTCACTCTCCATTTCTATAGGTAAACATATTTTTTACTGAAAGCTTGTACAGGGACATTATGGAAAGAAAAGTAATAAGAGGTAAACATGGAAGAAGGAATGGAAGGAAAGGAAGACGCAAACTGGAAAGGAACAAAAAAAGTATGCAGAATGAGAACTGCATAAAGAAGGAATACCTTCTCTTTTCATGAGGCAGGTGGGGAGATAAAGGAATGATGAGATGCAGTCTGCACACATCTCAAGGGGGGGGGGGGGGTTAGGGAGTATTTTCCAGGATATGCACTCCACCTACAATTCTGGATGGAGATAGTAGCTTTCTCCAAGAAGGATGGCACCTCTTATGGAAGTGGGTGAGACATCCTTACACTGCCCCATTGCATGCTCACTGGTAGGAGTCAAAGATTTTGGATGCAAAGTAAGACAGTGTAGCATTGTGGGATATGATATTGTACATTACGACAGGTTGGGACATGAGTGGAGGTAGAGAACTGAAATATTTGTAAAATTAGCATTTACTAAAATGTATTTGTTGTACAAATATCAAGAAGCAAATGACAATATGAATGCAGAATGCATCTGAGGTAGGTACAAGTCAATTCATATAAGTCAGCTGGAGAAAGAGTCACAACTGCCGGTAGCAACTTAAGAAAAAATGAAATATATGCACACAAACAAGAACAGAATTAGTGTGGAAACTGGTTCATATATTTACTCAATCAAGGGATTAAGCCTTGCTTTTGACATAAACAAGACATGTTGGAGGGACAGGTATGCATCTCAGAGACTACACATTCTGTGGAACAGGCTTCCCATCCATATGAAGCAGAGTTCTTTCCTAACTCAATTTAAGCATAACTTGAACCAATGGATGCGGAATCAGAAATTCACTTCTGATCTGGCACACATCACTAGTGCACTGGAGAAGCCTGTAAATGCTTGTCAAGCAGGCCAGCTGAATTTAGAATATAGGTTCCTTGTTTTGTTTATGGGAAATGGAATGCATTTTATGAGGGTAATTGTGTCTTTCTAGAACATATCAACCTTTACTGATATGTGTGTGTTTATATGTGCATTTGTCTGTCTGTCTGTCTATATTTGTGCACGTGTGTGTGTGTGTGTGTGTGTGTGTGTGTGTGTGTGTGTGTGTGTGTGTGTGTGTGTGTGTGTGTGTGCGTGCCGTGTGTGTGTGTGTGTGTGTGTGTGTGTGTGTGTGTGTGTGTGTGTGTGTGTGTGTGTGTGTGTGTGTGTATACATGTGTTTGTATGAAGCTATACACTTGAAGACAAGGTGAACTGCATTAGCTGAGAATATCTTGTCGAGAAATCAAAATGAACTTGGAAGAGTGCCAATAAATGTAACTGAACTGCTGCCATCAGCAGAAGCCAGTAGTATTAAGGTTTACGGGACTTTCATAGACTTTGCCATCAGATGCACACTCAACAGCTGCCCTATAGAACTCACTTCTGGACACTGTGACAGTCATTTTTAATGCCTTCAGTCCATTCTCTGTATCTGTTTGGGCAGTTTTTCCATCTCTCTCAACTTTCTGGTTTAGAGGCCCACGTTTGCACTTGCACCCCCCCCCCTTTCCTGTAACTAGTTTAATCCAGATACAGATTCTTAGTTTTAGCACTTGAATTTGCTTATTCGTGATAAGCACTTGTTCAGAACTTGTAAGTACTAAATAACATACTAATTACTACAGCACTCAACCTTCCTCATTACCTAGAGGAAAACAGTTTTGGTACTTACTTTCCTCACTTGCTTAGAGAAAAACAGCTCTTGTACTCACTTTCCTCACTTCTCTAGGGGAAAATAGTTTTTTATTCAGGCATGTCCAAGGGTCAGCTCCCAGTGTTCTCTCCTGTCTATCTGATGAATCTGGGCATCTTGGGGCAATGTAGAAATTGCCTCATGTACACAGACAACCCTCTCCTCCTACCACCCAACACTACAACCTGTGAGAGATGCACTTATCTAGCCAAACTGGAGGTAAAGCTCTCTTCAATCAAGACTGAACTTGACAGTCAAGAGGAGAAGGTAAACACTTGCACCACACCACACTCATCACATAGTCTTACTAAATCTACACCACCAAAATCCACACATAGAAACACAAAAACATTCACGGAGGCTCTCAATAATAATCTGCTCAAGCAATAGAGACCTCCAAAGAAGAAATGCAAGCAATCCCCCCCCCCCAACATAACCCAAATGACACATAGTCCACAGACTGAGTGTGCCACTCAACCACAGCCAATAAGGCAAAACAACGTACCCAACACACTTGTCATAGGTGACTCTATAGTCAGGCACACTGATGTCTCACTCACCAGGCTAAACAAGGAGAAGGTTACTGTCAGCTGCCTGTCGGGTGCCAGGATCCGCCACATATCCCACACACTCAGGTCACTCCACAACAAGTACAAATATGACTCTGTCATTGTCCATCTTGGTGTGAACGACCTGAGACATACCTCCCTGGACTACATGAAAAGAGACATGGAAGAGCTCTCCGATCTTGTAGCCCAGGCAGGTATGACCCTAGCCCTGAGTAGCATTCTGCCATAACCCAGAATGATGCCACAGTACAAGGACAAAATGATTGACTTCAACAATTGGCTAAGCTTCTGGTGCCATTCTAAAGGGATCCAGTATCTGTCTGCCTGGGATGACATGGCTGACAGACCACAATGCTTTGCCAGAGATGGACTGCACCTGTCACCCCTGGGATTCCGGATACTGGCTAAGGTTCTTGCCGACCCTATAGTGCCTTTTTTAGGCAAGGTTCAAATGACAAATTCACCACCATAACAGGAACAGGCAAGCAAAAACTGAGGGTGATGCTACTCAATGCTAGAAGTCTAAATCTCAAAATGAACTCACTCGAGGCACTCCTTAAAATGGAGAACATCGATATCTGTGCAGTGACTGAGATCTAGTTCAAGGCTCAAGAGAACACCCCTGCACTACCAGGCTATAACTCATACCGCACTTTTCGGCCATGTAACCTGGACTGGAACACCAAAGGCGGAGGTGTGTCCATATTCATTATGGATATCCACACCTCCAGGCTAGTTGCTCAGCATAATGCAGCCAAGGTTATCCAAGTGCAACTAAATCTGGGCAAAACTTCAATCCAAATTGTAGCTTGCTACAAATCACCCACCATGCCCCAGGAATCCCACTCCTCTTTTCTTGATGTACTGGAAAATATTAGGGTTCAACCAAACACCCTAATAACGGGTGATTTCAACTACCCCACTACTAACTGGGAAAACTACTCATGTACTAACTCCTTCACTCAATGCTTTCTGGAATTCATAAACTCCAATGCCCTGGATCAACTTATCCACATCCCCACCAGGGTCAACACTATCCTAGATCTAGTCATTACCAACACGAGTGACCGGTGTTCCACACCTGAAGTCAACGCCTCATTGGTCCGATCTGACCATAAGCTAATTACCCTAGATATCCACATCTTGTCCCCACCCCCCATTAAGGAAACCATGGTAAAAAATTTCTCCAAAGCCAACTTCATGCTTCTTAAGGCAGAAGTGGTGAACTTCATGACACCCATGCAAATGGACAATACAGTTATGACTACTGAATCCTACACAATTGCACTTTATAAGCACTTACATGAGTGCATGGATCATGCTATCCAAAACAGAACCACGACGCTATCCTCCAAAAAAAGGAAGCCAATCTGGTGGTCCCCTGCCATAAACAAACTGTACAACAGAAGGAAGAAACTGTTGCAAAAGAGAGTAAAATCTCACGAGTGGAGGAGCTCCCTGGTCAGCCTCAGTAAGAAGCTGTGATCCCTGATAAAATCCTCCAAAGCTATTTACGAAAACAAAATCGCCACTGATTCTAAAGACAACCACAAAACATTCTATAGCTATGTCAAGAATCTCAATGGCAACACTCAGATCTGCTCTGAGTTACAGCACAATGGGACTAAATATACAGACCCAACTGATATTGCCAACATCCTGGCAGATAGGTTCAGTGCTAATTTTACCCCCTCTCAACCCCTAAAGAGCCCACCTCTATACCGGAAGAATGAAAAGTTCCTGTAATCACGGCTGCACAGGTAAAAACCACACTATCCAAAGCCAAGAACACAGCATCCATGGGACCAGACAACATCCCAGGCTGCTTTCTACATGGACTACAGAATGAACTGGCACCCCACCTAAGTACCATGTTCAATCACAGCCACTCCTCAGGCTTTGTACCTGCTGAATGGTGCACAGCAACGGTTATCCCACACCACAAGGGAGGAGCCACCTCGGACCCCAGGAACTACTGCCCCATTCGCCTGATGAACCTGGTCTGCAAGGCCATGGAACGTATTTATAAACAAAGACATTGGTAATCTCCAAACTCTGGACCCAACCCAGTTCGGGTTTGTAAAAGGCAGATCATGTCTCCTAAATCTGATAGACTTCTTTGAAGCAGTCACCAAAGTCATAGACAAGGGTAAGGTGGTTCACACAGCCTATCTAGATCTTGCCAAGGCTTTCAATACCATTCCCCACTCTGGAATTATAGATAAACTAATCAAATTAGGTATAAATCCCTATGTCACAAGATGGTTTGCCAACTGGCTCACTGACAGAACCCACACTGTGAAAGTAGCAGACTCCAAATCCGACTTCAGACCAGTGACAAGTGGAGTACCACAGGGTTCACTCCTGGGTTCTCTCCTGTTTGGTATCTACTTCTCTAAAGTACAGGCTAACACAGAAGGTCTTTGGATAACGAAGTTTGCAGATGACTGCAAACTAGGAGCCATAATCAAAACCTCTAATGATGTGGACATCCTTCAAAAGGGCCTCACTGAGACAGATGCCTGGTGTCAAAGCCATGGCCTCAAGCTCAATGCCAAAAAGTGCATTGTCATCCTCTTTGGTAAAAACTCTGTACCATGAACTACAACATAGGCGGTAGTATACTTAACACCAAAAGTGTGATAAGAGACCTTGGGACACAGGTGGACAGTAGTCTCTCCTTTGATAATCACATCGCCACAGTAGTCAGGAAATCTTTCTACATGGCACACTTCATCACAAAAGGTTTCTCATCCAGAAAAAAAGAGGTCATTGTTCCCCTCAACTCATCACTCCTTAGACCCATTATAGAGTACAACTCCCCTTTTGATATGTACCTCACAAGACATCTACAACAACTGGAAAGGCCGCAGAAATACCTCACAAAGAGGATTATTGGCCTCAAACAGATGCCCTATGCAGACTGTCTCAAAAAACTCCAGCTTTACTCCGTCGCATATCGCCTACTCAGAGGTGATCTCTGCCTAACATACAAAACTATGTCAAACCCAGAGCTGTTGGACATGCTCCACTTAAAGAAATCCCAATCCCTCCAAGCTACATGCTCTAGGGACCTAAACCTTGTCACCACAATAAATAGAACATGCTGGAGGGATAGATTCCTGTCCCAGAGACTTCCCATACTCTGGAATAAACTACCTATCCATATCAAACAAAGCTCCTCGTTAGCACTCTTCAAGAAAAATCTTGATGATTGGATGGGAAATAGGAAATTCACCCCGGGGATCATCCCTGTGGCTCTGCTCGACAGTGACACAGGATTGGGTGCAAAAGCCAGGGTACCTTTTTGGCTGAACTTGTATAGGCCCCAGGGCTGATAGCCTAGTACCTACCTATGAACCTATGAACCTATGTATTGCATAGCTTGCCATTCAGTGATTTGTGACAATTATCCTCTATCTTTAAAAACTTGTCATAATACTTTATGTGAGCTGTGGTGTGTAAAATTTAAATTTCTTGCTTGTTTCTTCATCTCTTTGTGCATCTCCTGAGATTTAATTATCAAACAGCAGGTTTATCTTCTTTCATTCTTGCATGTGCATGAATAATTTTATTGTCTCCATTTCTGACATTCTTCGCTGTCAGTCTCTCAAAGTCTTCCTCTTTTTAGCATCACCAGTTGATCAACTCATATCCCTTTTTCTTTTGACTTTAGTCACATTTACTCATTAGTCATGAACCTGCTTGGATGCTATACTTATCTATAACTTCTTAGTTCCCCTCTGGAGAGGTTTTCTTTACTGGCTTTCTACTTCCTTGATGTAATTTCATATCTATTATACTGAGCTGAGTTATTTCCTCTCATCATGTTAGTGGTAATGGTGTTTGCCAGCAGGCTGAACTGCACCATCTTTTCCTTCCATATGTGCATCCTAGTATTTGTTCCTTCTCTTTTTGAAATAATGTAAAGCACAGACGGCTGGACACAGCACAGATGACCAGGCAGGGAAGCAGGGCTTGTGCGTTTATTTTGGGTATAAGTGCCTATTTCAGTTCTGTTTCAAAGTAAACTGGTTATTGCATGTTGATCTGTTAATGCAGTGTTGGGTAGGTAACACTGCACAGCTAAAACATTTTGTAAATAATATTGTATGCAGGATAAATTCAGTTTCAGTCAGGAATTGTTTACAGTCACACTAGAGAGAGTACTGTTGAGCAAAGAGACCCTGCTATGTAGCAGTCATTTGAAAAGGGTTCATTCAGGTGCCATGTTGTATTTTGCATTCTTTGTACTTCTGTAAAATCATAGACACAGGTATTCTGTATTAATAGTTCCTGTATACAATCATGTGTGGTGGTAAGAATTCATGGCACTAAGGGAATCTTATGAAGTGGCCAATGAGAGTTCATATGGGATAAAGTGTGCCCAATTATAAAATCGTAAGGGTCAAAGAGATTACATTTCTGGGAGGAGGTTCAGAAATGGGAAGATTAGTAAGATGAGTATGGTTTAGAGTCAAGTGCTGTAGATGATTATATGATATAATTAAGAAAATATATGTTGCACTGCATGTGTGGTGCTATCTCCTGAGTTATATAGGCTGTTTGGTGTGACTTAATTTCATAAGTGGTGTCAGAAGGATTTGGAAAAAACAGAATTGAGAGACTGGGTTTATGGATATTCATAGGGAGAAGTGGGGAAAGTCAAGGCAGACTCTGATTATAAGGGATGATTGTAAACATACAAGTAGGCTGAATCAGATGTTATTCAATTGAAGGGCAGAGTGCAACACTGGTATATCAGATCATGAAGTGGTATGGATGAAGTGGAAGTTGGGGTAGGAGTAAAAGTAGATATAAAGGAAATGCAAGGAAATGACAGGTGGAGGATAAAGGAACATTTTTCATAAGATATAGTGGTTTGGATGCTTGAGAAAATAGGAATGAAGAAGGAAATAGAGAAAAACACATGCAATGGAGTTAAAGTGGCTTTGAGGACAGAGACTGTGCTTTTCAGGGGTCAGCTGAATAAAAGGATGATGAATCATATGAGGGTATTGGAAAGTGAGTTAAATAGACTGCAGCATGGGGAGGAGGGGAATTGAGGAAAAGAGGGCTAAAGTAAGCTTTTTACCCACCTGCCCTGTACAGTATGTAGACCATTTGCACTTGTTTCTGTGTCTAGCTAAATATGCAAAAAGACACCATATACTAAAAAGCATACACAATATACAACTGTTTGATAATTCATTTAATTTGCTTATTATATTGAAATTGGTACAATTAGATTTACACTCATAAGTTAGTCTTCACCAGGTCACATATTTATTCACTCTTCTGTTTGCTGCACTCATTTTATTCTAATTGACTGTTATAGATGTTGAAGGCTATCCCAGCAGCAGTTAGTAGAAGGCTGAAACTAAACTCATGTGGCATGTAACTCCATCCACCACTCTCACTCCCACTGTTGCATTGTAGTATCACCAATGTATCAGCCACCATGCCCTTAGCATGCACATGGAAAAAAATCTCAGAAGAAACTCACATGAACCTAGGAAGAACATACAGAACTTACAGAGAATGCACCCCAATAGACAACTGAACCATGGGCCAAGAGCTCTCAGAAGGAACTGACAGGGATGTACGAAGAACATACAAATCAAAACAAATGTCATCATGCCATCAGGTTCACATCTTCATAGGTGATTACTAGGCTAGCCATGCTTCCCAAAGGTGAGAATTGAACCCTGTACCTTGTGTCTGTAAGTTAAATACTTTACTTTATTATGGTAATTCCCACCCCACAAATGCTATGCTGCATTGGATGGAATCAAATTCACACCTGCCGATTTTCAGGCAAATATTCTACCACCACTGAATCACGAATGCATCTAATGACTATTTGTTCACTTCTGCCAGCATTAAAGATGTTTGATATTACAATGATTGACTATACTGAATCCTTCCAAATAGCACTTCACATGTAAATAATAGGTAATCAGAATACAGACTATTACATGCCTAGCAAATAACCAGACACAGACCAAAGGTGAGAATTAAACCTATATCTTGTGCCTCTGAGGCAAACAGATGAACCATTACATTAACCCCAAATTAGCTTATAGCTGGGTGCCTAGATATGAGGGTCTACTTTAGTTCAGCAAACGATCAGATGATCGAATGCTGTTAGGTCAACATGAAGTGTCAAACCGGCAAACTAGTGAATGGCCGGAACAGTGAATTTTTTTCCCCAGGGAAAGAAATCTCTGGGCCGTCCATCTGGGTTGTGCCATTTCCACCACTGTAGTGCGATCTTGGAGTTGGTATATTTAAGTAGAGGGGGTGTGGGGGACACTTTATTTAGTGTTTAGTGTTTTTATTTTTTTTATTTGTGGAACAGAGATTTTTTTCCCTGGGGAAAAAATCGCTGTTCTGGTTGTTCGCTGTTTTGAGTATTCGAGATTTAGGGGTCGATATAACAACGTTCAATCATCCGATCATTCATTGTTATAATGTAGATCCAGATATGAAGCTAATTTTCCTAACTTGATATTGCTATCCATGAGCAGCAGTGTGTCATATGCCATTGCTACAATGAAGTGGCAATCAGCTTGTTGAAACAGAGGAAAAGTTAAGGCCTACCACACATTAAATGATTGTGTTTACAGTGTTTTCTCTTGATAATAACAGCAAAGCTGTGATTTAAGTACAGCAGCAGCATAAATGTTATAACACACTCAAGTTTTGACCACTCAGACAGATCTCTGTAAAATATATTACTTTTAACTGACTTAGAAAATTGTGCGAATTAATCCATTCATCCATCCACAACCACTTTTTCCATTTTTACACATGGGATCGGAGTGTCATTTCAACAGTGACAGTCATCTAGAGCCTACGTTTATACCACTGTGTGGCTAATCTTGCCATGGTAAATCTTCTACACCACACACTTATATGCACGCTAACACCTATGACCAATTTAGAGTGTCCAATCCACTGACTGCATGTCTGTGAAATGTGGGAGGAAACCAGAGCACAGAGACAAAACCCACGTGAACAGAGGGAGGACATGCAGACTCTGCACAGAAGGCACCCTAGCCAAGAATCAAAATGTGTGAATTAATGAAGTATGAAATGTATAGTTAGCCACATTAATTAAATGAGAAATATCTGAATGAACGGGCACATTGCACATTTTCTGAATGGATTGTTTGTCTCAAGTCATTACAGCCAACCCATGTTTCTGGGATGGTATATATTTCATTCATCTTATGTATAATTATTTTCTGGGTTTGCTATTGTTCTTCATATCTAATAGTAGATGGAACTTTTTTCATTTACCTGTGCTATGGCAACTCCAAATAATTCTCATAGCACTGGGAACTTAGCAGTAACTATTAAGTTTGAATGAAGGTGTGCACTTGTAGTAAACATAGCATGACTGCTGACTCAGTTTTATGTTTTCATTAATTAAAATAATGGCTTTAAAAACTTTTCCAGCATATATACATTTTTATTTTTCACGGAGAACTCTTGAGCAAACGGTTGACTGTGTATTTGCTTTTGGCTACTGTTTACAGTAAAATATAACAAATTACTACCTTAATGTCATGCCTAAAACCATTAATTTAATTTTCTGCATCTGTATTCACAATCTGACAGGATAATGCAGCTTATTTGGGGTTGTACAACAGCTTCCCTCTGGGTGTCTAGCTTTCCACCCCTTTCCCTTCTGTTCTACCTGTGGCTTAGCTCTTGCATAATTTATTTCACCATCTGCATAAGTAGAGCACCTGGGCCTAAGGCAAAATCCTTCACTTAAATAATTCAGTGAAAAAGAAAAAAATACTCTGCGGTTTATGCACAGTATATGTTATCATCATAATTTGGTTTTGGAAAACAGAACATCCTTATTGAAAAGTACACATGTGCAGATGCATAATGTATTAATTACACAACACTTAGCACAATAACTTCTGTTCAAACAACAGTTTTCATGAAAGTAGTTTTCTGCATCCTGCAACTGAACTTCTTAGATACTATTCTTCTGAACACATGGATTGATTTATTTATTTTTTTCCCAAAAAGTGTGTTAGCAGTAAACTTCATAATGCAGACATTGTAGCCATTGTAATATCAAGATGTTAAACAAATAGTATTGTGATTGTCTTATTCTGTTACCTGTATTAGGGAAGTCCATTCTCATTTTCCATATGAAAATATTGAATATTGCATGATGGAACACAATCGGTGCATGAAAATATACTTGTACTGTTTCCATTCTGTTAAAATATTACAGAACAATAATTCAGCTGGCTAAATATGGCATGTATGCTGCTTGTTTAAGAATGGCACAAATGAAAATATACTGGAGATGTCTTCTTAATATATATTAGAGCTACATACTCCAATGAATGCATCCAAGATAAGCTTTCAAAGCAACACTATTTAATAGGCAGTGAACATCTCCTCTGGAAACTAGACCCCTTATCTACAGTATAATAAATAAGAAATTGTTAGAAATAACCAGTGCTTGGACCTCTCTCCTCCTCTAATGCCTAGAGAAATAAAAGCATTGGGCCTCTGTAAAAAAAAAAACAAACAGAAGCAGTATGTAACAGTAACAGCAGCAGTGGTGTACAGGAATAAAGTCCTGCCTATGTCCCAGAAAGGGAGGACGGGAGTGCTCATTCTATGGGTTAGCGGTGGTTGTTCAGCAGATTTTGTATGCTGCACTGCTGACTACTGTCTACATTACAGGGGGGGGTCATAATGTGGGGAACCAATGCAGGGAGCACATGCATGCGATGTATGTAGCTGGTGATGGCAACCCTTGTTGGACCAAGAGGAGGACCATACATAAGCGGATAAAAGGGCATCAGTATTGTATGATAAGAAGACACAAATAAGATGGATGTTCACCTATATGCTTGCATCTGGGATGGCTGTCACCTATATGCTTGCATCTGGGATGGCTGTCACCTAGTGATCCTTGCAATTTAACACCACTGGAAAATGAATGGGCATCTGTTAGGGGAAGGATGGACAGTGGACAGGCAGCAGGCAGGTGGGAGGTTTCCAAAAAAAAAAAAAAAAAAGAGCAGAATCAGTGACAGCAGTGATGTTGATTCTGAACAACCTGACACATAGAAGACCAGCGCAAATATAACAGAGTAAGCTCATTCATTGCCATAAGACAAAGCAGATATACCTCAGAAATACGATGACCACAGGCACACAGTTGTGAAGAAGTTGAGACTTCTAGGACTGTGTTTATCAGATGCTCAGTAGCTCCATTGTTGCTTAACATATTGATATTCCCAATTGCAGTTTTTTGAAGGATCGATAACTCAAACTATTGTACATTTTTCCAAATGGGACTTGTAAGATGTTAGTGCCCTTTATCATGATATGCAGAAATCTCAGAATAGTTTATATTAAGTAGGATATGCAGGATTTACATCCACCTGTATTTGAATATGGATTTGGGAAATTTTATGCTGCAGTGAAAGCAGTCTTACCGTAAGCAATGCTACTTTTTCAATTTTGTTAAAGTGAGTACTTCAGTATCTTGTTCAGAAAACATAGCCTTGCAGTTCTCACATGCAACTGATTGATTTGCAAAAGTGAAACACTTTTATTACAGCTAATACAGGGTATTATATAAATAAGTATCACAGATGAGATATCATTTTTAGATTTTCTTTATTCAATAGCAGCATAGCTTACCTTAAGTAAAGTCATTTGAAGACATGAGGACAGTTTACCTTATCTTGCTTGCATGTATGCATAATGGTTCCATCATTAGTTAGCATTTTAGAATCAGGATAGTTTTTATTCACAGAATGCATCTGGCTAATTTCAGTGGAGATACCTCCTTAGACAGTTCAGTGGCTTAAGGTCCCATGGTGCACTTTTGTACCTTTAAAGAGGCACAACATCATATGATAAATTGGAATGCTGAGTTTCATCCAAGCTGCAAAATGTAGAATAACCTTAAAGAGGATATGTTACAATGACAGGTGTTTATTATGTCTCTACTGCTTTCATTTGTTTGTATGCCATATAATGACTGCATTCTTACATATTCAGTGGTAGTTGAAAGCATGCCACTTAGATAATATCTACAAGTATTAAACAGATATTCCTTATTCATGCATGAAATATAAAGTCAATGGACAGCTGGGTGACTGCTGCAAGTCATTAATTAGGAACAACTTTAAATAAAATAATGTCCTCAAAGTTAAACTCAATAACTAGACAACATAATGTATAAAAGAATAAGCAGGAAGTTTTGCTAAATAAATATTCTACAAACTACTTTTATGAAATGTTAGCTAAGCTAAGTGAAAAAGTACTGTAAAGTACAGAAAGTCTGCATATTTTCCATGAAGAAGAGATCTCCATCCATCATGAATCCTTGTTTTGTAGTAAAACAGTTACAAAATGTTGATTCATTGTGAACTCTCATAAATATTATGATACTCAGCAGTAATTATTTAAAGATATACGTCAGGTGTGTTAGAGTTTTAATTAACAAAGGTACTTCTTATGAAAAATCAATTAATCTGTCCTCTGTCATTTCATTCTACATTAATGATAATTTTAGCAGGGTCTGTGCCTGAACAGCATTAATTTATTATGCACTGAACATAAGCCTCTCTACAGCTGTTCTCTTCTGAAGTTTAGTAAGCATCATATGTCATTCCTTCTACTGTTGTAGTTTAGGATTATAGATATCAAACAGACTACAGTCTACTGTTCCAGTACGCACTGGAACTAAATACATAGATGAGAAACAATGCCACACATGATAGCCTGGCTTCCTGCCGTCTTCTTTTGTGACAAAAGTTTCAAGGTGTGACTTCTGCCCCTCCAGGAGATTTTTGCTTGCACATTCTGTCTGCAGCCCCCCCCCCCCCAAAAGGTAGACTGACAGGATGATAAAATGTATTGCCAGTCTTGCTTGCCCACTCAAAGACCCTCCTTTAAGTATCAGGTGAATTGATTGAGCTTTGAGGTCAACCAGACACCTCCCCTGGGGCCTACCTGGGCTGCAGGATATATCTCACAGAGATCCTGTCAGGTGGAGCGGCTGTTACCTGAGTAAGGATCAAAGTGCCCAAGTCTACTCTATAAAAACATCTTTTTAGCTGGCCTTGCTTGCCTGTACTTCAAATGGAAGGTGAATGAGTCTCCAGGGGCACCAGTTGCTCCGTAGAGAAACAAATACTGTTAGAAATAGTCTGTCCCTGAAACAGCTGTACTTACGAAAAAATCTGGTCTGCTACCGTATAAAAAGTTTTTGAATTTACACTATTCATAAGGTTGATTTGGTTAAACAGTAACAACCAGAATGAATAAAGGTAATTAATGTCATTCTTTTTTCTTTTTTATGGTAAGAAAATTTAACATTCAGAAACCAGTTTTGTAATACTAACAATATTTAGCAGCACGTTTAGGGGCCTAATATAAAGTCAGGTGATCAAAAATTTATTTGGTTTTACTTGTGCACAGGTTATGAACTACACATCTTCTAAATATATTCTCCAGGCTGTCTTAAACTCATGGTGTAGCCACTTACAATGAAGCGTAAGTGTGTACAGCTCCATTCCTGTGTCAGGTTTAGGATGCCTGAAGACACTGCAAGCACATAAAATTTTATTCTTGATTTAGTAGTAGGTTACATAGGAATTTTTTGTCAAATGTGTTTTTACTGGTTTCATGAAAGGAATGCTAAGGAATATAGAATCAATACTAGGCAAGCAGTCACTAACAAGATAATGCAATGGTCTTAGTATTTGTGCTTTTACACTATTCCTGCAGTCTGTACAGCACTTCTAAATTTTATTTGGTATTCCAGCATTCCTATGAAGGAGAAACAAATCTGGAGGCCTAATAGAGCAGAAATTGTGAGACTGTGCTCTTTCTTCTGGAACGTTACTCATTTATTGCACTTTCCAAAACCCACCTAAAGTACATGCCCAGTTTTTCAACCTGTTCTTGAATTTAGGAAATCACACTTTATCCTCCCCTGTGAACTGTGCTATTTATTTACATTTACTTAGCCACATATTCTTTCAGTGTGCCAGAATTTTTTTTTGCATGAAAGACTGAGGAAGTATTACTGTATTTCATAGAAAAGTGAGTACTGCAAAAGT